>NC_060188.1:76940684-77030684 GCF_021184085.1 Oncorhynchus gorbuscha | reverse complement strand
CTGTCTCCTAAAGTATGTCACTCACCCCCAGGCCCTTCTGCTGGCAGCTGGTGCAGGTAGAGCCAAGATACTATACTGTCTCCTGAAGTATGTCACTCACCCCCAGGACCTTCTGCTGGCAGCTGGTGCAGGTAGGGGCAAGATACTATACTGTCTCCTAAAGTATGTCACTCACCCCCAGGCCCTTCTGCTGGCAGCTGGTGCAGGTAGAGCCAAGATACTATACTGTCTCCTGAAGTATGTCACTCACCCCCAGGACCTTCTGCTGGCAGCTGGTGCAGGTAGAGCCAAGATACTATACTGTCTCCTGAAGTATGTCACTCACCCCCAGGACCTTCTGCTGGCAGCTGGTGCAGGTAGAGCCAAGATACTATACTGTCTCCTGAAGTATGTCACTCACCCCCAGGACCTTCTGCTGGCAGCTGGTGCAGGTAGGGGCCAAGATACTATACTGTCTCCTGAAGTATGTCACTCACCCCCAGGACCTTCTGCTGGCAGCTGGTGCAGGTAGAGCCAAGATACTATACTGTCTCCTGAAGTATGTCACTCACCCCCAGGACCTTCTGCTGGCAGCTGGTGCAGGTAGGGGCCAAGATACTATATTGTCTCCTAAAGTATGTCACTCACCCCCAGGACCTTCTGCTGGCAGCTGGTGCAGGTAGGGGCAAGATACTATACTGTCTCCTAAAGTATGTCACTCACCCCCAGGCCCTTCTGCTGGCAGCTGGTGCAGGTAGGGCCAAGATACTATACTGTCTCCTAAAGTATGTCACTCACCCCCAGGCCCTTCTGCTGGCAGCTGGTGCAGGTAGGGCCAAGATACTATACTGTCTCCTAAAGTATGTCACTCACCCCCAGGACCTTCTGCTTGCAGCTGGTGCAGGTAGGGGAAAGATACTATACTGTCTCCTAAAGTATGTAACTCACCCCCAGGACCTTCTGCTTGCAGCTGGTGCAGGTAGGGGCAAAGAACTTCTCATAGCAGTGAGCACAGTACACTGTTCCCCTCTCCTCCACAAAGCCAGACTCCACCAGAGACATGTGGCAGTGGGAACAGTTAAACTCCTCAGGGTGCCAGGACATGCCCATGGCCACCAGGAAAGGACCTCTGTGGAAGATAGGTGGTCAGAGGTCAGGGTAACAAGGCAAAAAGAGAGGTTGACTTGTTTTGGTCAAATTAATTTTAAACACCACTTTATCAATTTCAGATGTATTTGAAAGGGACTAAACTAATCAGACGTAAACCCTTAGGATTAGGCTGTGTCCAAAATTCTAATATAGTGCACTACTTTTGACCACACATGGCTTCCCATACTGACTGTTGGTACTGACCTGATGACCTTGTCACAGTGGCCACACATGGGCGTGCGTGTTCCCGCTGTGATGTGTTCGGCCCGCTGTACCAGGGAGTTCTGATCCTTAGGGTGCGCCTGGGGGGCAGGGCGGTCAGAAACTTTGGGTACTGTGGGTACTGGTGCAGTGTTGCTGACCCTCCCAAAAGAGGGCGCAGCGCCACCCTTAGAGAAACCTAAAGCAACAGAAAATACACCACAGTTGTTTCAATCACACCATACAGAGATCAACAAAAGATCCCATCCATTTGAGCTATATAAAAAACATTGACCAACTGCTGTGTCAGGTAATGAAAACACTAACAACGTACTGCAGACAGGCAGAGCAGTACAGTAGCTGTATTTACATGGCTGTGTGCATTGCTAGCTAAACCTAAAGACATCTTCGCTTAGGAGTGGTGGGCAGGTGTGATCAGGAATGAATGAGTATGCTGCTTGCTACCAGATTATATTAGATCTAGCTGTGACCTCCCTGTCTTTAGCATGGGCCAGCTGTGTCGGGCAGATCCACTCCACACCACCCAAACAATGGATCAATCTTCCCCACCGGGGTGAAGAAACAACATTACCATAGCCAGAGGAGACATCTGACAAAATGCCCCCCAGCCCCTCAGAACGCGGAGGGCGAAGAAGAGACTATTCTCCCCTTCTCTCCATTCTTCCCTCTCTCCTCTCTCTGGCTGCGTAGAGACATCCAGGCTGAGATCAAAGATGTCTTCCCTCAGAGGGGGATGGGGTGAGGGGTGGAGGGGGACAGAGACTCTATTGAAAAGGAGAACCCAATCAAAGACCGGTGGACTATGGGGTCAGAGAGCAAGTGCCCCCTTGATTTTCTCATAGTGGAGAGCAAACAAGCTGAATAAACATGACTGGGGACTGGCAGATGAGGGAGAAGAGCGGAGAGGAGAGGACTTCCATGAGAGTGGATGAGAGAGATAGAGAAAGAGCGAGAGAGATGGGGGAGCCAGAGAGAGAGACGGGAGAGCCAGAGAGAGAGAGACGGGAGAGCCAGAGAGAGAGAGATGGGGGAGCCAGAGAGAGAGAGACGGGAGAGCCAGAGAGAGAGAGACGGGAGAGCCAGAGAGAGAGAGAGGGGAGAGCCAGAGAGAGAGAGACGGGGGAGCCAGAGAGAGAGAGACGGGGGAGCCAGAGAGAGAGAGAGACGGGGGAGCCAGAGAGAGAGACGGGAGAGCCAGAGAGAGAGAGATGGGGGAGCCAGAGAGAGAGAGAGGGGAGAGCCAGAGAGAGAGAGAGAGAGAGAGACGGGGGAGCCAGAGAGAGAGAGACGGGGGGAGCCAGAGAGAGAGAGACGGGAGAGCCAGAGAGAGAGAGACGGGGAGCCAGAGAGAGAGAGAGGGGGAGAGCCAGAGAGAGAGAGGGGAGAGCCAGAGAGAGAGAGACGGGGGAGCCAGAGAGAGAGAGACGGGGAGCCAGAGAGAGAGAGAGACGGGGAGCCAGAGAGAGAGACGGGAGAGCCAGAGAGAGAGGGAGATGGGGGAGCCAGAGAGAGAGAGATGGGGGAGCCAGAGAGAGAGAGACGGGGAGCCAGAGAGAGAGAGACGGGGAGCCAGAGAGAGAGAGACGGGGAGCCAGAGAGAGATGGGGGAGCCAGAGAGAGAGAGACGGGGGAGCCAGAGAGAGATGGGGAGCCAGAGAGAGAGAGACGGGGGAGCCAGAGAGAGAGAGATGGGGGAGCCAGAGAGAGAGAGAGACGGGGAGCCAGAGAGAGAGAGAGATGGGGGAGCCAGAGAAAGAGAGAGATGGGGGAGCCAGAGAGAGAGAGAGGGAGAGCCAGAGAGAGAGAGACGGGGGAGCCAGAGAGAGAGAGACGGGGGAGCCAGAGAGAGAGACGGAGAGCCAGAGAGAGAGAGGGAGACGGGAGAGCCAGAGAGAGAGAGACGGGGGGAGCCAGAGAGAGAGAGACGGGGAACCAGAGAGAGAGAGAGACGGGGAGCCAGAGAGAGAGAGACGGGGAGCCAGAGAGAGAGAGAGACGGGGAGCCAGAGAGAGAGAGACGGGGGAGCCAGAGAGAGAGAGACGGGGGGAGCCAGAGAGAGACGGGAGAGCCAGAGAGAGAGAGATGGGGGAGCCAGAGAGAGAGAGACGGGGGAGCCAGAGAGAGAGACAGGGGAGCCAGAGAGAGAGAGACGGGAGAGCCAGAGAGAGAGAGAGACGGGAGAGCCAGAGAGAGAGAGAGGGGAGAGCCAGAGAGAGAGAGACGGGAGAGCCAGAGAGAGAGAGACGGGGGAGCCAGAGAGAGAGAGAGAGACGGGGAGCCAGAGAGAGAGAGAGAGAGAGAGAGACGGGGGAGCCAGAGAGAGAGACGGGAGAGCCAGAGAGAGAGACGGGAGAGCCAGAGAGAGAGAGAGACGGGGGAGCCAGAGAGAGAGAGACGGGGAGCCAGAGAGAGAGAGAGACGGGGAGCCAGAGAGAGAGAGACGGGGAGCCAGAGAGAGAGAGACGGGGAGCCAGAGAGAGAGAGAGAGACGGGGAGCCAGAGAGAGAGAGAGACGGGGAGCCAGAGAGAGAGAGACGGGGGAGCCAGAGAGAGAGAGACGGGGGAGCCAGAGAGAGAGAGAGAGACGGGGGAGCCAGAGAGAGAGAGAGAGAGACGGGGAGCCAGAGAGAGAGAGACGGGGAGCCAGAGAGAGAGAGAGACGGGGAGCCAGAGAGAGAGAGAGAGACGGGGAGCCAGAGAGAGAGAGAGAGAGACGGGGAGCCAGAGAGAGAGAGAGACGGGGGGAGCCAGAGAGAGAGAGACGGGGAACCAGAGAGAGAGAGAGAGAGACGGGGAGCCAGAGAGAGAGAGAGACGGGGAGCCAGAGAGAGAGAGACGGGGGAGCCAGAGAGAGAGAGAGACGGGGAGCCAGAGAGAGAGAGAGGGAGAGCCAGAGAGAGAGAGACGGGAGAGCCAGAGAGAGAGAGAGACGGGAGAGCCAGAGAGAGAGTGACGGGGAGCCAGAGAGAGAGAGAGACGGGGGAGCCAGAGAGAGAGAGAGACGGGGGAGCCAGAGAGAGAGAGAGACGGGGAGCCAGAGAGAGAGAGACGAGGGAGCCAGAGAGAGAGAGAGACGGGGAGCCAGAGAGAGAGACGGAGAGCCAGAGAGAGAGAGAGACGGGAGAGCCAGAGAGAGAGAGATGGGGGAGCCAGAGAGAGAGAGATGGGGAGCCAGAGAGAGAGAGACGGGGGAGCCAGAGAGAGAGAGACGGGAGAGCCAGAGAGAGAGAGAGAGACGGGGGAGCCAGAGAGAGAGAGAGGGGAGAGCCAGAGAGAGAGACGGGAGAGCCAGAGAGAGAGAGAGACGGGAGAGCCAGAGAGAGAGAGATGGGGGAGCCAGAGAGAGAGAGACGGGGGAGCCAGAGAGAGAGAGAGACGGGAGAGCCAGAGAGAGAGAGACGGGGGAGCCAGAGAGAGAGATGGGAGAGCCAGAGAGAGAGAGAGACGGGGAGCCAGAGGGAGAGAGATGGGGGAGCCAGAGGGAGAGAGGGGAGAGCCAGAGAGAGAGAGAGACGGGAGAGCCAGAGAGAGAGAGAGGGAGAGCCAGAGAGAGAGAGACGGGAGAGCCAGAGAGAGAGAGACGGGGAGCCAGAGAGAGAGAGACGGGGAGCCAGAGAGAGAGAGACGGGGGGAGCCAGAGAGAGAGAGAGATGGGGGGAGCCAGAGAGAGAGAGAGATGGAGGAGCCAGAGAGAGAGAGAGGGGAGAGCCAGAGAGAGAGAGGAGGGGAGAGCCAGAGAGAGAGAGACGGGGAGCCAGAGAGAGAGAGACGGGGAGCCAGAGAGAGAGAGACGGGAGAGCCAGAGAGAGAGAGAGAGAGACGGGAGAGCCAGAGAGAGAGAGACGGGGAGCCAGAGAGAGAGAGACGGGGAACCAGAGAGAGAGAGAGACGGGGAGCCAGAGAGAGAGAGACGGGGAGCCAGAGAGAGAGAGACGGGGGAGCCAGAGAGAGAGAGATGGGAGAGCCAGAGAGAGAGAGAGACGGGAGAGCCAGAGAGAGAGAGAGGGGAGAGCCAGAGAGAGAGAGACGGGAGAGCCAGAGAGAGAGAGACGGGGGAGCCAGAGAGAGAGACGGGGCAGCCAGAGAGAGAGAGAGAGAGACGGGGGAGCCAGAGTGAGAGACAGGAGAGCCAGAGAGAGAGAGAGAGATGGGGAGCCAGAGAGAGAGAGAGACGGGGAGCCAGAGAGAGAGAGAGACGGGGGAGCCAGAGAGAGAGAGAGAGACGGGGGAGCCAGAGAGAGAGAGAGAGACGGGGAGCCAGAGAGAGAGAGACGGGGGAGCCAGAGAGAGAGAGAGAGACGGGGAGCCAGAGCGAGAGAGACGGGGGAACCAGAGAGAGAGAGAGACGGGGAGCCAGAGAGAGAGAGACGGGGAGCCAGAGAGAGAGAGACGGGGGGAGCCAGAGAGAGAGAGACGGAGAGCCAGAGAGAGAGAGAGACGGGAGAGCCAGAGAGAGAGAGAGGGGAGAGCCAGAGAGAGAGAGACGGGAGAGCCAGAGAGAGAGAGACGGGGAGCCAGAGAGAGAGACGGGGCAGCCAGAGAGAGAGAGAGAGAGACGGGGAGCCAGAGTGAGAGACGGGAGAGCCAGAGAGAGAGAGAGAGATGGGGGAGCCAGAGAGAGAGAGAGACGGGGAGCCAGAGAGAGAGAGAGACGGGGAGCCAGAGAGAGAGAGAGAGACGGGGAGCCAGAGAGAGAGAGAGAGACGGGGAGCCAGAGAGAGAGAGAGACGGGGAGCCAGAGAGAGAGAGAGACGGGGAGCCAGAGAGAGAGAGACGGGGGAGCCAGAGAGAGAGAGACGGGGGAGCCAGAGAGAGAGAGAGGGGAGAGCCAGAGAGAGAGAGACGGGAGAGCCAGAGAGAGAGAGACGGGGAGCCAGAGAGAGAGAGACGGGAGAGCCAGAGAGAGAGAGAGAGAGGGGAGCCAGAGAGAGAGAGACGGGGAGCCAGAGAGAGAGAGACGGGAGAGCCAGAGAGAGAGAGAGACGGGGGAGCCAGAGGGAGAGAGCTGGGGGAGCCAGAGAGAGAGAGACGGGGAGCCAGAGAGAGAGAGAGAGAGAGACGGGGAGCCAGAGAGAGAGAGAGAGACGGGGAGCCAGAGGGAGAGAGAGACGGGGGAGCCAGAGGGAGAGAGAGACGGGGAGCCAGAGAGAGAGAGACGGGGAGCCAGAGAGAGAGAGAGAGACGGGGAGCCAGAGAGCGAGAGAGACGGGGAGCCAGAGAGAGAGAGAGAGACGGGGAGCCAGAGAGAGAGAGAGAGACGGGGGAGCCAGAGAGAGAGAGAGAGAGACGGGGGGAGCCAGAGAGAGAGAGACGGGGAGCCAGAGAGAGAGAGACGGGGAGCCAGAGAGAGAGAGAGGGGAGAGCCAGAGAGAGAGAGACGGGAGAGCCAGAGAGAGAGAGACGGGGAGCCAGAGAGAGAGAGACGGGAGAGCCAGAGAGAGAGAGAGACGGGGGAGCCAGAGAGAGAGAGACGGGAGAGCCAGAGAGAGAGAGAGACGGGGAGCCAGAGGGAGAGAGCTGGGGGAGCCAGAGAGAGAGAGACGGGGGAGCCAGAGAGAGAGAGAGAGACGGGGAGCCAGAGAGAGAGAGACGGGGGAGCCAGAGAGAGAGACGGGGAGCCAGAGAGAGAGAGACGGGACGCCAGAGAGAGAGAGAGAGACGGGGGAGCCAGAGAGAGAGAGAGACGGGGGGAGCCAGAGAGAGAGAGAGACGGGGGAGCCAGAGAGAGAGAGACGGGGGAGCCAGAGAGAGAGAGAGACGGGAGAGCCAGAGAGAGAGAGAGACGGGGGAGCCAGAGAGAGAGAGAGACGGGGGAGCCAGAGAGAGAGAGACGGGGAGCCAGAGAGAGAGTGACGGGGAGCCAGAGAGAGAGTGACGGGGAGCCAGAGAGAGAGAGAGACGGGGAGCCAGAGAGAGAGAGAGACGGGGAGCCAGAGAGAGAGAGAGACGAGGGAGCCAGAGAGAGAGAGAGACGGGGAGCCAGAGAGAGAGACGGGAGAGCCAGAGAGAGAGAGAGAGACGGGAGAGCCAGAGAGAGAGAGATGGGGGAGCCAGAGAGAGAGAGATGGGGGAGCCAGAGAGAGAGAGACGGGGGAGCCAGAGAGAGAGAGACGGGAGAGCCAGAGAGAGAGAGAGAGACGGGGGAGCCAGAGAGAGAGAGAGGGGAGAGCCAGAGAGAGAGAGACGGGAGAGCCAGAGAGAGAGAGACGGGGGAGCCAGAGAGAGAGAGATGGGAGAGCCAGAGAGAGAGAGAGACGGGGGAGCCAGAGGGAGAGAGATGGGGGAGCCAGAGGGAGAGAGAGAGGGAGAGCCAGAGAGAGAGAGAGACGGGAGAGCCAGAGAGAGAGAGAGGGGAGAGCCAGAGAGAGAGAGACGGAGAGCCAGAGAGAGAGAGACGGGGAGCCAGAGAGAGAGAGACGGGGGAGCCAGAGAGAGAGAGACGGGGAGCCAGAGAGAGAGAGAGAGATGGGGGAGCCAGAGAGAGAGAGAGATGGGGGAGCCAGAGAGAGAGAGAGATGGGGGAGCCAGAGAGAGAGAGACGGGGAGCCAGAGAGAGAGAGAGACGGGGGAGCCAGAGAGAGAGAGAGGGGAGAGCCAGAGAGAGAGAGACGGGAGAGCCAGAGAGAGAGAGAGACGGGAGAGCCAGAGAGAGAGTGACGGGGAGCCAGAGAGAGAGAGAGACGGGGAGCCAGAGAGAGAGAGACGGGGGAGCCAGAGAGAGAGAGAGACGGGGGAGCCAGAGAGAGAGAGAGACGAGGGAGCCAGAGAGAGAGAGAGACGGGGGAGCCAGAGAGAGAGACGGGAGAGCCAGAGAGAGAGAGAGACGGGAGAGCCAGAGAGAGAGAGATGGGGGAGCCAGAGAGAGAGAGATGGGGGAGCCAGAGAGAGAGAGACGGGGGAGCCAGAGAGAGAGAGACGGGAGAGCCAGAGAGAGAGAGAGAGACGGGGGAGCCAGAGAGAGAGAGAGGGGAGAGCCAGAGAGAGAGACGGGAGAGCCAGAGAGAGAGAGAGACGGGAGAGCCAGAGAGAGAGAGATGGGGGAGCCAGAGAGAGAGAGACGGGGGAGCCAGAGAGAGAGAGAGACGGGGGAGCCAGAGAGAGAGAGACGGGGGAGCCAGAGAGAGAGAGACGGGGGAGCCAGAGAGAGAGAGAGGGAGAGCCAGAGAGAGAGAGACGGGAGAGCCAGAGAGAGAGAGACGGGGGAGCCAGAGAGAGAGAGACGGGAGAGCCAGAGAGAGAGAGAGACGGGGGAGCCAGAGAGAGAGAGACGGGGAGCCAGAGAGAGAGAGACGGGAGAGCCAGAGAGAGAGAGAGAGACGGGGAGCCAGAGGGAGAGAGCTGGGGGAGCCAGAGAGAGAGAGACGGGGAGCCAGAGAGAGAGAGAGAGAGAGACGGGGAGCCAGAGAGAGAGAGAGACGGGGGAGCCAGAGAGAGAGAGAGAGACGGGGAGCCAGAGGGAGAGAGAGACGGGGAGCCAGAGGGAGAGAGAGACGGGGAGCCAGAGAGAGAGACGGGGAGCCAGAGAGAGAGAGAGAGACGGGGGAGCCAGAGAGCGAGAGAGACGGGGAGCCAGAGAGAGAGAGAGAGACGGGGAGCCAGAGAGAGAGAGAGAGACGGGGAGCCAGAGAGAGAGAGAGAGAGACGGGGAGCCAGAGAGAGAGAGACGGGGGAGCCAGAGAGAGAGAGACGGGGAGCCAGAGAGAGAGAGAGGGGAGAGCCAGAGAGAGAGAGACGGGAGAGCCAGAGAGAGAGAGACGGGGGAGCCAGAGAGAGAGAGACGGGAGAGCCAGAGAGAGAGAGAGACGGGGGAGCCAGAGAGAGAGAGACGGGAGAGCCAGAGAGAGAGAGAGACGGGGAGCCAGAGGGAGAGAGCTGGGGGAGCCAGAGAGAGAGAGAGAGACGGGGGAGCCAGAGAGAGAGAGAGACGGGGAGCCAGAGAGAGAGAGAGACGGGGAGCCAGAGAGAGAGAGAGAGAGACGGGGAGCCAGAGGGAGAGAGAGACGGGGAGCCAGAGGGAGAGAGAGACGGGGAGCCAGAGAGAGAGAGACGGGGAGCCAGAGAGAGAGAGAGACGGGGAGCCAGAGAGCGAGAGAGACGGGGGAGCCAGAGAGAGAGAGAGAGACGGGGGAGCCAGAGAGAGAGAGAGAGACGGGGAGCCAGAGAGAGAGAGAGAGAGACGGGGAGCCAGAGAGAGAGAGAGACGGGGGAGCCAGAGAGAGAGAGAGAGAGACGGGGGAGCCAGAGAGAGAGAGAGACGGGGAGCCAGAGAGAGAGAGAGACGGGGGAGCCAGAGAGAGAGAGAGAGAGACGGGGAGCCAGAGAGAGAGAGAGAGACGGGGAGCCAGAGAGAGAGAGAGAGACGGGGAGCCAGAGAGAGAGAGAGAGACGGGGAGCCAGAGAGAGAGAGACGGGGGAGCCAGACAGAGAGAGAGAGAGAGAGACGGGGAGCCAGAGAGAGAGAGAGAGAGAGACGGGGAGCCAGAGAGAGAGAGAGAGAGGGGGAGCCAGAGAGAGAGAGAGACGGGGAGCCAGAGAGAGAGAGAGAGACGGGGAGCCAGAGAGAGAGAGAGAGACGGGGAGCCAGAGAGAGAGAGAGACGGGGGAGCCAGAGAGAGAGAGACGGGGGAGCCAGAGAGAGAGAGAGACGGGGGAGCCAGAGAGAGAGAGAGACGGGGGAGCCAGAGAGAGAGAGAGAGAGACGGGGAGCCAGAGAGAGAGAGAGAGACGGGGGAGCCAGAGAGAGAGAGAGAGACGGGGAGCCAGAGAGAGAGAGACGGGGAGCCAGAGAGAGAGAGACGGGGGAGCCAGAGAGAGAGAGAGAGAGACGGGGAGCCAGAGAGAGAGAGAGAGACGGGGGAGCCAGAGAGAGAGAGAGACGGGGAGCCAGAGAGAGAGAGAGACGGGGGAGCCAGAGAGAGAGAGAGACGGGGAGCCAGAGAGAGAGAGAGACGGGGAGCCAGAGAGAGAGAGACGGGGGAGCCAGAGAGAGAGAGAGACGGGGGAGCCAGAGAGAGAGAGAGACAGGGGAGCCAGAGAGAGAGAGAGAGACGGGGAGCCAGAGAGAGAGTGACGGGGAGCCAGAGAGAGAGTGACGGGGAGCCAGAGAGAGAGAGAGAGGGGGAGCCAGAGAGAGAGAGAGACGGGGGAGCCAGAGAGAGAGAGACGGGGGGAGCCAGAGAGAGAGACGGGGAGCCAGAGAGAGAGAGAGACGGGAGAGCCAGAGAGAGAGAGATGGGGGAGCCAGAGAGAGAGAGAGGGAGAGCCAGAGAGAGAGAGACGGGAGAGCCAGAGAGAGAGAGAGACGGGGGAGCCAGAGAGAGAGAGAGGGGGAGCCAGAGAGAGAGAGAGACGGGGAGCCAGAGGCAGAGAGATGGGGGAGCCAGAGGGAGAGAGAGGGGAGAGCCAGAGAGAGAGAGAGACGGGAGAGCCAGAGAGAGAGAGAGAGAGAGACAGACGGGGGAGCCAGAGAGAGAGAGAGAGAGAGACGGGGGAGCCAGAGAGAGAGAGACGGGAGAGCCAGAGAAAGAGAGAGAGAGAGACGGGAGAGCCAGAGAGCCAGAGAGAGAGAGACGGGAGAGCCAGAGAGAGAGAGAGAGAGAGAGACGGGGGAGCCAGAGAGAGAGAGAGAGGGGAGAGCCAGAGAGAGAGAGACGGGGGTGCCAGAGAGAGAGAGACGGGGGAGCCAGAGAGAGAGAGAGGGAGAGAGACGGGAGAGCCAGAGAGCCAGAGAGAGAGAGACGGGGGAGCCAGAGAGAGAGAGACGGGGGAGCCAGAGAGAGAGCAAGGAGGGAAGAGAGCATAAACTGTATATGACATTGTCACTGTGTGCTGGCTCTATGCTCTAACTAACCCCTGAAGAGGCTTTGGGCAGGCTGTAAGGGAACACTGGAGATTTTTATCTCTGTTTCACTTGAACCACAGCAGGGCTGCCAAACTTCTGGTCCAAACCCCTGGTCCAAACTCCTGGTCCAAAACCCTGGTCCAGGTCCATCAAACTTCTACTTCAACCACATCTGGTTAAGTTGGTCTTTTAAATGTCCTGTTGAGTGACCGTTTAGATGCAGCAGTTTCTAGCCCAGTCCCAGGCCATAGGGGACATGTTCTTGGTTGACACAATGACAGGAGTGCATGGTGGCAGGGAGGAAGGGAGCAATGGAAGGAGGGAGGTGAGGGAGGCTGGATAGCTGAGTTTTTAAGACAACACTCATCTCTCTCTGATAAACATCTGGGAGATGTATCACCTTCTGTCATCAATGCTGCCTGGCTTTTACACAGATGGCGGACAGAGGTCAGAGTTCTCTCTCACACGTACACACACACAGACCCATGGAACACACCACAACACCTGTATACAACCTAATACCAATCCTGTCCCGCCCAGTGGAGGCTGCTGAGGGGAGAGCGACTCAAAATAATGACTGGAACGGAACGAATGGAATGGCATCAAACACCTGGAAACCGTGGAAACCATGTGTTTGATGTATTTGATACCATTCCACTGATTCCGCTCCAGTCATTAGAACGAGCCGGTTCTTCCCAACTAAGGTGCCACCAACCTCCTGTGGTCCTGCCTGCTGCTATGAAAACTGCCATGAAAAACACGACATATTTAGCACTAGCAGGAGGAATGGTAGAATCACACAGAACATACCATGCATCTGGCCTGGTTCCACACAGTCCGTATGAGGTATGTGTTTGTGAACACAAGGTCAAGTAAGCGTAAATGTGATACATACTCTATCTAACAGAGAGGTATCTGTGGTCTCTCATACACCCCCTTTCAACAGCTCTCACTTGAGGTCCCCAGGGAGGCAGTAGGTAAGCATAGGACCTCTCTCGCCTCACACAGCTCTGTAAAGGCCATATATTGTATATTCATATTATGTATGAGAACATACTGCAATAGTAATCTTAGTAATAATGACTCCTAATGACTTCTACAGAGAAAGCTGCAGTTCTCGCAGACCCTGAATCGTCTTTGTTTATAAAGAGCAGGACATCTTATATATAATTCTACGTTTTCACTCAGGGTTCGTGGAAAAGGAGCCTATAATATGAGCTCATTAGCTGAATACAGCTTGTTTTATGCTGCTCTAATAAAAGCACTGAATCAATGGTGAGGGTTTCCAGTAACAGCACAGGTCTGCCCCCTGCAGGTCAAGAGAAGCTGCTACATGAAGTCACAGTTAATGAGTACTGTTGCCTGTCTCAGGGTGTCTTCAGGTGGAAATTGAGAACAAAGGGATGCAGCCATAAGAGGTTAAAGCCAGAGCCAAATGGTTCAGAAAGCTACTAGCTGACCTCACATTTCAGTCATACACAAACATTCTTCTCCTAAATAAATGTTTGAGTAAAGGGCAGAGCTCTCAACTTAGAAAAATTAAAGATATATTATATTAGCATTTCTGACTCATCCATGTTCATCAAAGGCTGTAATATAACTCAGCTTCAAGCAAATATGTTGTTTTATCATAGCAGCAGGACACACACAATAACAGAAACATCATCAGAATGTGTAAACACAGCCAGGTGAGTGAACCTAACCACAGAATCCTCTGGGCAGACAGTCAGAAGAATAGCATAGTGGTAGTGTCATGGTGTTACAGTACCTGTTGAGCCTCCAGCTGGCCAGGAGGGTTTGACCTGGGCAGACGGGGTCTTGGAGGTGGGTGGCGGGACACTGCTGCCATTCCTGGGGGCTCCTGGGACTTTGGTCATGGTCTTCACTGATGTTGTGATGTGGCCACTGGGCTGGGCATTCTCAACAACTTTACTGGAGAACAGAAAAGGACTGGTTATAGGTCATTGTTCATGGACACACATGAACGCCTTTGAACGCACACACGTTGGTTTGACTATCCTTGTGGGGACCAAACAATTCCCCGAACCGTTAACCAGTGGAGGCTGCTGAGGGGAGGCTCATAATATTGGCTGGAATAGAGTAAATGGAATGGCACCAAACACCTGGAAACCTTGTGTTTGATACAATTCCACCTTTTCTGCACCAGCCATTACCCTGAGCCCGTCCTCCCCAATTAAGGTGCCACCAACCTCCTGTGCCATTAACCTGAACTCTAAACCTAACCCTGATTGTGACCCTAACTCTAAACCTAACCCTAATTGTGACCCTAACTCTAAACCTAACCCTGATTGTGACCCTAACTCTAAGCCTAACCCTGATTGTGACCCTAACTCTAAACCTAACCCTGATTGTGACCCTAACTCTAAACCTAACCCTAATTGTGACCCTAACTCTAAACCTAACCCTGATTGTGACCCTAACTCTAAACCTAACCCTGATTGTGACCCTAACTCTAAACCTAACCCTGATTGTGACCCTAACTCTAAACCTAACCCTGATTGTGACCCTAACTCTAAACCTAACCCTGATTGTGACCCTAACTCTAAACCTAACCCTGATTGTGACCCTAACTCTAAACCTAACCCTGATTGTGACCCTAACTCTAAACCTAACCCTAATTGTGACCCTAACTCTAAACCTAACCCTAATTGTGACCCTAACTCTAAACCTAACCCTGATTGTGACCCTAACTCTAAACCTAACCCTAATTGTGACCCTAACTCTAAACCTAACCCTGATTGTGACCCTAACTCTAAACCTAACCCTGATTGTGACCCTAACTCTAAACCTAACCCTGATTGTGACCCTAACTCTAAACCTAACCCTAATTGTGACCCTAACTCTAAACCTAACCCTAATTGTGACCCTAACTCTAAACCTAACCCTGATTGTGACCCTAACTCTAAACCTAACCCCTAAGCCTAAAATAGCCTTTTTCCTGTGAAATGACCTAACTTGTCCAAATGTTCCTTGTTTTAATATCCTTGTGAGGACTTCTGGTCCCCACAAGGATAGTAAAACGGAAAAACCTATACACATACACAAATATAAATACACACATACACACACACAGACACTCCATCATACTTCAGAAATGCTTTTCCTTTCTAGTATTCAAGGTTCCCAGGTTCTGGTAGGGTTGGTGTTGTTTATTCAGGACTATTCACATCACCAGGCTGTGCCAACTGAGGCCTGTCAGTCTCTCCCTCAGGCCCAGGCCATGTTTGTTATGGCAACCGCAGCCATGGTTACAGTACAGTATGAGTTTAATCCAGGACAGCTGTTAGAATGTCATTCCATTACAAGACGCCTCCCCACTAAAAACTATGCAGACTTACTTCATTATTTTCGGCGTGAGTAAAACTCCCACATTCTGCATCCTCTCCTACCCCCAATATAAAAATGTGCTTCTCTTCCTGTTCAAGTGCATGTTTATGTGAAACAATGTGCAGACCATGCCCAAAAATAACTAAATAGTTGTTGGAAATACAAGTGCATTGGAAGCGCTGTTTTGAAGACAAAAAAAACCCAGGCACTAATCATTACAATGAATTAGCAGGAAGCTCAGAGACACACTCAACCATCAGGCCAATTAAGAGGAGAGATGATTGGATTAAAAGACGTGTCTGATGAAAACCATGGTCAGTATATCCAATAAGGATACAGGATACTACCCAGCGTCCAGATGGCGCATCACTAAGGAACACAGGAACACAATTCGAGTTGGCATGGTCTCTATCTCTCTCATTCTCTCTTTCTCTCCGTTCTTACTCTCTTTCAGTGAAATAATGGATGTAGTGGAGCTGCTCATAACAACACAACTGTGTTGTTCTTTCAGACTCTGCAACTCTTCCCTCCATGACATTGACGGTTCTATAAATAATGCTTGTCAGTAGTGCCTGAACCCCTATGGTTAGGTCTGTACTACTCATGGTGTTCAGACTATCAAGGATTGGAGCAAGCACGCTCAGTATGGGCAAGCTGTATCCAGAAAGTAGCTGGTTCGAATCCCAGGTGAGAACGACTTGCCCTTAGGCAAATAACCTGACTTGAGTCTGACTTGATTTGCTCCGGGTCATATTGAGTTGTATGAATTTAAAATTGGTCAGCTACACTGTCATTTAAATATGTCTTGAGGATACTGCCCTCTACTGACGATAAGGATCCATTACTATAGACCAAGCATTTTTTTAGCAAATGCTCTTATTCAGAGCTACTTACAGTAGTGAGTGCATTCATTTTCATACTTTTTCGTACTGGTCCAGTGTGGTAATCGAACCCACAACCCTGGAGTTGCACGCGCCATGCTCTACCAACTGAGCACCTACTGCACAGTCAAGTGTTTAGATACTGTGTTCAGATACTGTGTTTAGATACTGTGTTTAGATACTGTGTTTAGATACTGTGTTCAGATACTGTGTTTAGATACTGTGTTCAGATACTGTGTTTAGATACTGTGTTTAGATACTGTGTTCAGATACTGTGTTCAGATACTGTGTTTAGATACTGTGTTCAGATACTTGTGTTCAGATACTTGTGTTCAGATACTGTGTTTAGATACTGTGTTTAGATACTGTGTTTAGATACTGTGTTTAGATACTGTGTTCAGATACTGTGTTCAGATACTGTGTTCAGATACTGTGTTTAGATACTGTGTTTAGATACTGTGTTTAGATACTGTGTTTAGATACTGTGTTCAGATACTGTGTTCAGATACTGTGTTCAGATACTGTGTTTAGATAGTGTGTTCAGATACTGTGTTTAGATACTGTGTTCAGATACTGTGTTCAGATACTGTGTTCAGATACTGTGTTCAGATACTGTGTTTAGATACTGTGTTCAGATACTGTGTTTAGTAACTGTGTTCAGATACTGTGTTTAGATACTGTGTTTAGATACTGTGTTTAGATACTGTGTTCAGATACTGTGTTTAGATACTGTGTTTAGATACTGTGTTTAGATACTGTGTTCAGATACTGTGTTCAGATACTGTGTTCAGATACTGTGTTCAGATACTGTGTTCAGATACTGTGTTTAGATACTGTGTTTAGATACTGTGTTCAGATACTGTGTTCAGATACTGTGTTTAGATACTGTGTTCAGATACTGTGTTCAGATACTGTGTTTAGATACTGTACTTCATAGCAGAAGAAGAAATAGAGAAGGAAGCTCAAGGGAAACGGAAAAGGAGACAGAAAATGAAGAACAGCTGAGAAAAGGATACAACTTTATTGATATATAAGCAGTTACAATGAATATGGTTGGTGTACACAACGAAACAACATGAAGATAAAATACAAAGATACACACAAAGTATCAGAATGAAGTTGGAACAGAAGTAGAAACAAACAGAATAAACACAAAAAGTAGTTTATTACAGATGATAATGTGCAGATTTCATCTCAATCTGCTTCTCATGCTGTATTTAAGATACACTCAGTGGCCCGTTTATTAGGTACACCCATGTAGCCAGGTCGTACCCCCCTTTGACCCCAGAACAGCCGGTATTCTTCGGGGCATGAACACATTGCTCAATTTGTGTTAAGGGACTCAACATGTGCCAGGAAAACATTCCCCACACCATTACACCACTGCCACTAGCCTGTACCGTTGACACCAGGCAGGATGTGTCCATGGACTCATGCTGCTTACGCTGCCTCTGTCATCAGCATGACGCAACAGGAACTGGGATTTGTCAGACCAAGCAATGTTTTTCCACTCCTCAATTGTCCAGTGTTGGCCTACACGATTCTTGCCATTCTCCTTTGACCTCTCTCATCAACAAGTTTTGTCGCACCATTCTCTGTAAACCCTAGACACTGTCGAGCGTGAAAAGCGCCCGGCACCAACGATCATACTACTCTCAAAGTCGCTTAGGTCACTTGTTTTGCCAAATCTAATGTTCAATCCAACAGTAATCCAATACCTCAATGCTTGTCTGCCTGCAATATAAAGCAAGCCATGGTCACGTGCGAACGGAGTGGTGCACCTAATAACCTGGCCATTGTGTGTATGTACTAAGGCAAGGTAAGCTAAGGGAGAGTATTTACCTCAAACACACACACACTCACTCACACACTCACTCTCACACTCCCCTAACACACCAGCAGGCTCACTGTACACACATACACAGCAACTTACTACCTAATTCCAGTAACTACTTAAAGGGATGTGGTATAGGACAAGGCACAGGTGGTGAGGTATAATGTGAAATCTCAGACTGCTATGTGAGATCTGAGATGGTCTTTCTAGTTAACTCCAGGCTGATTGAAATGGATAAAACACAGGCAGAGAGATGTTACTGGGCACAGCAAACTAGTCTACTGCACGTTGAGTGTGCCTGCCGAAACACTGTGGTGCCTGTCTCTCAGCTTGTTGTACTGTTGTCCCACAACCTTTGGGTCCGGTTTGTTCACCCTAACACAGCCAAAGACACAGGAAAGGAGGGGAGATGGAGGGAGGGAAGGAAGGAGGAAGAAAGGAGAGGACACAGGAGAGCAGACAGGAAGAAAGGAAAGAAAGACATTGTAAAGAAAAAGAAACAGACAAGAAATGTTGAGGGAAAAATAGGACAATGGAGGAAATAAAGGAAAACTACAGAAACAGTCAGGTTTGCCAGTGGTGGTACTTCCTGACAGGAGAGCTCTGTCTGAGGGATGCTGTCTGTAAACCACATCTCTCTAAGAAGGAGAGATTGGAAGTCTCCTCCTGGCAAGCCCTGATTACCCACAATCCCACTTAATTACCCACAATCCATCTTCGTGACATGCTGATTGGCCGGGGTTTTGGTTGGGAGAGCAGCATGGTGCATTTACTGCAGATGAAGATGAATAGGGGCAGAAAACAGACCTGAGAACCCCCAGAACCCCCAGCTCTAAAAGGCGATGAGGGTTGGCCAACCCAGCTAACCCTGCTTGAGCAGTTTCCACTTGGGTTTCCTCTGATGTGGCTTCCTGTAATGAAGTCTTAAACTAAGCGTGATACTGAGCGTCTCATGGATCAGGAAGTATGGGCTCAGAATCCCAATAATGACAAGCTCCCGTGGCATGCAGGATGAGACATGGAGTGCCAGAAAGCTCTGATCAACCCAACATAGTAACAGTAACAACAACAGCATCAGCCTCACACACCAGGAAACTACCCTCAGATCACATAGGATCAGACTACTCACTTCTTTCCAGCGCTGTTCTCCTGGGCTTGGTCTGTGAACAGAGGAGGAAAGAAACGCATCAACATAAAAATAGAGATTGTCAAATGTGCGTGTAGACTTGTGTGTCTTATAATAGAAAATAACTGATTTTTATTGATTTTATTTAACTAGACAAGTCAGTCAAGAACAATTTCTTATTTACAATGACGGCCTACACTGGTCAAAACCGGACGACGCTGAGCCAAATGTGCGCCGCCCTATGGGACTCCCAATCACGGCCGGTTGTGAAACATGCCTGGAATCGAACCAGGGTCTGTAGTGACTGCACTGAGATGCAGTGTCTTAGACCGCTGGCCACTCGGGAGGCCATGGGGTGACCAGACAAAAACAGAGTGGTGCTACTGCTTTTTAAATGCTCATTTTAACAAAGTAGATATTGATAAAAAAAATATACCTATTTTTTAAAAATCTGTGACTCATGATTCGTGTAAGCTAGCTCTGGCCCAAACCCATCACTATTCTCAAATCCAAACTTATCATGGAGAAGAAATGTTAGTGGGTGTGGCATTTGGCCGGACTGATGTGGATGGCTAGCCAGGCAAGTACAAACCAGTCTCCAGCACTCATTCGCATCAACAGCCCTTCACATATTAAACATTCTATAAATAACCTCAACCTATGTGTGGAATAGAGAATGACTTCTAATGCACTGCTCCTTGTCAGCTCCATGTCAGTTTGTATCAGCAGAGCAGGTCTAACACATACAGGGCTGGGGTGATGACAGAGAGATGGATGCTGAGGCCCAGAGACAGAGCTGCGCCAGGGGGACCACAACACAGAGACAGAGCTGCGCCAGGGGGACCACAACACAGAGACAGAGCTGCGCCAGAGTTACCAGAACACAGACAGAGCTGTGCCAGGGGGACCACAACACAGAGACAGAGCTGCGCCAGAGTTACCAGAACACAGACAGAGCTGTGCCAGGGGGACCAGAAAACAGAGACAGAGCTGTGCCAGGGGAACCAGAACACAGAGACAGAGCTGTGTCAGGGGGACCAGACAACAGAGACAGAGCTGTGCCAGGGGGACCAGAAAACAGAGACAGAGCTGTGCCAGGGGGACCAGAACACAGAGACAGAGCTGTGTCAGGGGGACCAAAACACAGAGACAGAGCTGTGTCAGGGGGACCAGACAACAGAGACAGAGCTGTGCCAGGGGGACCAGAAAACAGAGACAGAGCTGTGCCAGGGGGACCAGAACACAGAGACAGAGCTGTGCCAGGGGGACCAAAACACAGAGACAGAGCTGTGCCAGGGGGACCAGAACACAGTGACAGAGTTGAGCCAGGGGAGTCAGAACACAGTGACAGAGCTGTGCCAGGGGGACCAGAGCACACAGACAGAGCTGTGCCAGGGGGAATAGAGCACACAGACAGAGCTGTGCCAGGGGGACCAGAACACACAGACAGAGCTGTGCCAGGGGGACCAGAACACAGAGACAGAGCTGTGTCAGGGGGACCAAAACACAGAGACAGAGCTGTGTCAGGGGGACCAGACAACAGAGACAGAGCTGTGCCAGGGGGACCAGACAACAGAGACAGAGCTGTGCCAGGGGGACCAGACAACAGAGACAGAGCTGTGCCAGGGGGACCAGAAAACAGAGACAGAGCTGTGCCAGGGGGACCAGAACACAGTGACAGAGCTGTGCCAGGGGGAACAGAACACAGAGACAGAGCTGTGCCAGGGGGACCAGAACACAGTGACAGAGTTGAGCCAGGGGAGTCAGAACACAGTGACAGAGCTGTGCCAGGGGGACCAGAGCACACAGACAGAGCTGTGCCAGGGGGAATAGAGCACACAGACAGAGCTGTGCCAGGGGGACCAGAACACACAGACAGAGCTGTGCCAGGGGGACCAGAACACAGTGACAGAGCTGTGCCAGGGGGACCAGAGCACACAGACAGAGCTGTGCCAGGGGAACAGAACACAGTGACAGAGCTGTGCCAGGGGGAACAGAACACAGAGACAGAGCTGTGCCAGGGGGAACAGAACACAGAGACAGAGCTGTGCCAGGGGGACCAGAACACAGTGACAGAGCTGTGCCAGGGGGAACAGAACACAGAGACAGAGCTGTGCCAGGGGGAACAGAGCACACAGACAGAGCTGTGCCAGGGGGAACAGAGCACACAGACAGAGCTGTGCCAGGGGGAACAGAACACAGAGACAGAGCTGTGTCAGGGGGACCAGAACATAGTGACAGAGCTGTGCCAGGGGGAACAGAACACAGAGACAGAGCTGTGCCAGGGGGAACAGAATACAGAGACAGTGCTGTGCCAGGGGGAACAGAACACAGAGACAGAGCTGTGCCACGGGGAACAGAACACAGAGACAGAGCTGTGCCAGGGGGAACAGAATACAGAGACAGAGCTGTGCCAGGGGGAACAGAACACAGAGACAGAGCTGTGCCAGGGGGAACAGAATACAAAGACAGAGCTGTGCCAGGGGGAACAGAACACAGAGACAGAGCTGTGCCACGGGGAAGAGAACACAGAGACAGAGCTGTGCCAGGGGGACCAGAGCACACAGACAGAGCTGTGCCAGGGGGAACAGAACACAGTGATAGAGCTGTGCCAGGGGGAACAGAACACAGAGACAGAGCTGTGCCAGGGGGAACAGAACACAGTGACAGAGCTGTGCCAGGGGGAACAGAGCACACAGACAGAGCTGTGCCAGGGGGAACAGAGCACACAGACAGAGCTGTGCCAGGGGGAACAGAACACAGTGACAGAGCTGTGCCAGGGGGAACAGAACATAGACAGAGCTGTGCCAGGGGGAACAGAACACAGAGACAGAGCTGTGCCAGGGGGAACAGAACACAGTGACAGAGCTGTGCCAGGGGCAACAGAACAGACAGAGCTGTGCCAGGGGGAACAGAACAGACAGAGCTGTGCCAGGGGGAACAGAACATAGACAGAGCTGTGCCAGGGGGAACAGAACATAGACAGAGCTGTGCCAGGGGGAACAGAACAGACAGAGCTGTGCCAGGGGGAACAGAACATAGACAGAGCTGTGCCAGGGGGAACAGAACAGACAGAGACAGAGCTGTGCTAGGGGGAACAGAATACAGAGACAGAGCTGTGCCAGGGGGAACAGAACACAGAGACAGAGCTGTGCCAGGGGGAACAGAATACAGAGACAGAGCTGTGCCAGGGGGAACAGAACACAGAGACAGAGCTGTGCCACGGGGAAGAGAACACAGAGACAGAGCTGTGCCAGGGGGACCAGAGCACACAGACAGAGCTGTGCCAGGGGGAACAGAACACAGTGACAGAGCTGTGCCAGGGGGAACAGAACACAGAGACAGAGCTGTGCCAGGGGGAACAGAACACAGTGACAGAGCTGTGCCAGGGGGAACAGAGCACACAGACAGAGCTGTGCCAGGGGGAACAGAGCACACAGACAGAGCTGTGCCAGGGGGAACAGAACACAGTGACAGAGCTGTGCCAGGGGGAACAGAACATAGACAGAGCTGTGCCAGGGGGAACAGAACACAGAGACAGAGCTGTGCCAGGGGGAACAGAACACAGAGACAGAGCTGTGCCAGGGGGAACAGAATACAAAGACAGAGCTGTGCCAGGGGGAACAGAACACAGAGACAGAGCTGTGCCACGGGGAACAGAACATAGACAGAGCTGTGCCAGGGGGAACAGAACATAGACAGAGCTGTGCCAGGGGGAACAGAACAGACAGAGCTGTGCCAGGGGGAACAGAACATAGACAGAGCTGTGCCAGGGGGAACAGAACAGACAGAGCTACACTACCAGGATGGGAAATGGCTGGTGGATGCCCTAATTTCAGATAATTTAGCTAAATGACAGAAAACACTGTACCGAACCCACTTTCACCACTGTAGCATTGAGATTCCCTTTTCCAGAGCTGACAAACACACACATTTAGTATTTTTTCTACATGTGGGCTTTGGATTCTTTTTTTATGCTCCCAAATGCCGTCATTCTGGTGTTCATTTCCCACCCTGTGCACTGCAGGGACGAACACGCAGCGCTGTGGTAACCTGTACTACAGTCTACTTATGTAACCTTAGGGGAAAAGGCAAAGCCGAAATGGTCACTTCAGAGGGATACTGCTGTAAGATCACAATGGTCTAGTAAGGATAGATTTATATTTCCTCGTCCCATTGTGCCAGGTTATCCAGTAACTAGGTTGTCATTATGCCTCGGGGTATTGGGGTAAGGGGGAGGGTGCAAAGGGGGTACCCACCTTTCTCTGTGCCGGTGATCTGAGCCAGGATTCTGAAGGACCTGGATTGGGAGGTTCCGGTGCGAGGATGCCAGTCCTCTGTGTCCTCGATCAGACGCTTCTTACTGGCCTCGCTGAGGGGCGAGGCGTGGGTCAAGTCTGGTTCAACTCTGTTCCTGAGACCACACACAGAATAAAGTCATCATCACCATTAACATTCGTTTACAATTATCATTACCACTCAGAATTCATAACAATCACTCTTAATAATGACTTCATTATTCAGATTCATTTATTACCTTCATTAATGTTTTTATATTAGTAGCATAACACAAGTACAACATTTGTTCTCGTTCACACACTGGTACAGACAAATACACTCGTACTCCCATTGCTACAGGTATACTTAGACAAGACAAAACATACACACATTCACTAAGTGTCCACAGCTAGATGTTCCATTACAGTACCTCCTAGGGCCAGTCTTTGGGGGGACTCTGCACACGGACATTGAGAAGGTGGTTAGAAAGGAAAATAGAAGGAGAAGAAAAGTTGAAAGATAGAATAAACCATATGTAAAACTCTTTGGCTCTAAAGTATCAGTTTTTCTGTTTTGTTTTTTTGCTCATTTAACTAGGCCATACTTATTTACAATGTGGGCCTCCCGGAGAACAGTGGGTTAACTGCCTTGTTCAGGGGCAGAACAACAGATTTTTTCCTTGTCGGCTCGGGGATTCGATCCAGCTACCTTTCAGTTACTGCTGTTACAGGCTATTCTTACTTAAGAATTCCCGGAGGCCCACTATCAGAACCAGCAGTTACACTAGAAATAGCAGAGCAGTAGTCAGCTGACTATCAATTCAAACTTACTGCAATGACCAGGTCTAAAACCCTTATGACATGACACACATGACCTGATTCAGCCCACATACAGTACAGGCGTTAACTCAGTGACAAACAAACCATAGAATGACAATGGTTTTAGTAGTAGGAGGAAATATGCTTTATGGATTATTGATCAGCTGAATAAACTGGTGATGTAGTTTGTATTTTGGGGAATTGATTTAAAACTATTAAATAGTGACATTGTATGTATAAAACAGTTAGAAACGAAGGTACAAGTTGCCATCTCTCGCCACAAGGGGGAACCACTGAGCCTCACATTACATTGAGCTCAGGACCAGAACGGACACATTGTTTGTATTCCTGTCCTGAATTATATCATGTTTAGACACACATCTCAAGATGTCTGTTTATTACATTACAAGTGGATTTCTGCACTGGGGGCAAGTCAAGTGTGTCTGAGTGTTCTGGGTGTGAGCTGTGTGCTGTGTGCTATTTGACTGTGTGCCTCTGAGTGTATTCTAAGTGAATGGGGCGAGAGGGGTCAGATTGTGACGGTCCTGGCTGGTAATTAATGAGCGGTCTTGGGTAAACAGAGTGGCACGGTGGCAGACGGAGAGGGACAGATGCAGGGACAGGGTTCAGTAGCCCTGCTGAGTGGTGACAGGTCAGCCTACAGGGCTCTGGGTTGCAGTCTGGAGCCTGGTGGTGGGTCTGGTGGGGATGCATCACCTCTATAGAGCCTATGGGCTCCGGTCAAAGGAAGTGCAGTATAAAGAGAATGGGGTGGCATTTGAAATGCAGTCTGGGTGTAAATACACTGGTTCTCCCACACGGACTGGGCCGGGATGCCATTAACCACACAGAGCATGAATGAACAGAATGAACTAGCCTCAGTGGACAAGGCTTATTATGGCTTATGGCTGTCTGTTATTTACACAGTGGCTTTGCAGGTTGTTTTGTGTTGTGAAATGAGTGTGCAAAGCGCCTGTCATAGTCCAAAACGTGGACACGTACACACAGCAGTGTTCTGGAATATTAGACCATTGGTTTTCATAGCGCAGGTCTGTCAGGATTTGGCCAGGGTTGTTCCGGTTTTTGGTCACTAGATGCCCCCATTGTGCCTTTTGACCTTTTGTTTTCCCTTGATCCCCATTATTATTTGCACCTTTGCCTCGTTTCCCTGATTGTATTTAAACCCTTTGTTTTACTCAGTTCTTTGCTCTGTGTTTGTATGTTAGCACCCAGCCCTAGTACTCTGTGAGCTCTTGTTGATCCCGGTGGACTCTCTTGTGGAATTCTGTTTTTTGTTCTTGTTTGTTTGTTTTTGAGTATCTTTTGAGGCTTTTTGTGCTATACCTTCCATCTTGTGGATTTGCCTTTTTGTCTTGGAGGATTGCCTTTGTTCTTGTGGAATTCCTTTTGAGGTTGTGGAGTTACATGTTTTCCTGAAGAACTTCACTTTTTACTTCATTAAATGCACCGTCTCAAGTACTGCTGTGTCTGCCTCATCTTCTGGGTTCTGCTGACTATTCGTGGCTCAGTTGGTTTAGTGACTGTTTCTCACTCCGGAGACCCGGGTTCGTAACCGGGTCCTGACAAGGTCAAGCAATTTCTCCAACTGTCAACACATTCAAATGAATAGAGGACGCGTACCGGAGCCGCGCTGCTTGAGAATTGTGGGGAGGTGAGCAGAGGGCTGTGCTTCCCTGTGGATGGTGGTCTCAGAGCCGTGACTCTACGTCACAATAGGACGCTGGACTATCACGTCTCAGTGGCTGTGGACTGTGGTTTAGGCTTTAGTAAGTAAGTATATGAGGGAGGTATATGAGGGATATGGCAGACAGGCGACTGCATGTCTACGGTACTAATCTAACTGTATCGCAGTCATCATCTGCAGCAGGATAGCACTGATAATCACATCCCACAGTCAAAGAGCTAGCAGACAGGGTCACCGTTACAACACTAACTTGGTCTCTTCCTGCTCCCTTTCCTGCGGAAAGAGAAGAAAGAGGAGAAGAGGATGAAACCAAGTGAAGGAGAAGGAAAAGAGAAGAGAGAGGAGAAGAGGATGAAACCAAGGAGAAGGAGAAGGAAAAGAGAAGAGAGAGGAGAAGAGGATGAAACCAAGTGAAGGAGAAGGAAAAGAGAAGAGAGAGGAGAAGAGGATGAAACCAAGGAGGAGAAGGAAACGAGAAGAGAGAGGTGAAGAGGATGAAAGCAAGGAGAAGGAGAAGGAAAAGAGAAGCGAGAGGAGAAGAGGATGAAACCAAGGAGGAGAAGGAAACGAGAAGAGAGAGGTGAAGAGGATGAAAGCAAGGAGAAGGAGAAGGAAAAGAGAAGAGAGAGGAGAAGAGGATGAAACCAAGTGAAGGAGAAGGAAAAGAGAAGCGGATGAAACCAAGTGAAGGAGAAGGAAAAGAGAAGCGAGAGGAGAAGAGGATGAAACCAAGGACAAGGAGAAGGAAAAGAGAAGAGAGAGGAGAAGAGGATGAAACCAAGTGAAGGAGAAGGAAAAGAGAAGCGGATGAAACCAAGTGAAGGAGAAGGAAAAGAGAAGCGAGAGGAGAAGAGGATGAAACCAAGGAGAAGGAGAAGGAAAAGAGAAGAGAGAGGAGAAGAGGATGAAACCAAGTGAAGGAGAAGGAAAAGAGAAGCGGATGAAACCAAGTGAAGGAGAAGGAAAAGAGAAGCGAGAGGAGAAGAGGATGAAACCAAGGACAAGGAGAAGGAAAAGAGAAGAGAGAGGAGAAGAGGATGAAACCAAGGAGAAGGAGGAGGAAAAGAGAAGCGAGAGGAGAAGAGAATGAAACCAAGGAGGAGAAGGAAACGAGAAGAGAGAGGTGAAGAGGATGAAAGCAAGGAGAAGGAGAAGGAAAAGAGAAGAGAGAGGAGAAGAGGATGAAACCAAGTGAAGGAGAAGGAAAAGAGAAGAGAGGGGAGAAGAGGATGAAACCAAGTGAAGGAGAAGGAAAAGAGAAGCGGATGAAACCAAGTGAAGGAGAAGGAAAAGAGAAGAGAGAGGAGAAGAGGATGAAACCAAGTGAAGGAGAAGGAAAAGAGAAGAGAGGAGAAGAGGATGAAACCAAGGAGAAGGAGAAGGAAGAGGAGAGAGGAGAAGAGGATGAAACCAAGTGAAGGAGAAGGAGAAGGAAAAGAGAGGGAGAAGAGGATGAAACCAAGTGAAGGAGAAGGAAAAGAGAAGAGAGGAGAAGAGGATGAAACCAAGGAGAAGGAGAAGGAAGAGGAGAGAGGAGAAGAGGATGAAACCAAGTGAAGGAGAAGGAGAAGGAAAAGAGAGGGGAGAAGAGGATGAAACCAAGTGAAGGAGAAGGAGAAGGAAAAGAGAAGAGAGGAGAAGAGGATGAAACCAAGGACAAGGAGAAGGAAGAGGAGAGAGGAGAAGAGGATGAAACCAAGGAGAAGGAGAAGGAGAAGAGAAGAGAGAGGAGAAGAGGATGAAACCAAGTGAAGGAGAAGGAAAAGAGAAGAGAGGAGAAGAGGATGAAACCAAGGAGAAGGAGAAGGAAGAGGAGAGAGGAGAAGAGGATGAAACCAAGTGAAGGAGAAGGAGAAGGAAAAGAGAGGGGAGAAGAGGATGAAACCAAGAGAAGGAAAAGAGAAGAGAGGGGAGAAGAGGATGAAACCAAGTGAAGGAGAAGGAAAAGAGAAGAGAGGAGAAGAGGATGAAACCAAGGAGAAGGAGAAGGAAGAGGAGAGAGGAGAAGAGGATGAAACCAAGTGAAGGAGAAGGAGAAGGAAAAGAGAGGGGAGAAGAGGATGAAACCAAGTGAAGGAGAAGGAGAAGGAAAAGAGAAGAGAGGAGAAGAGGATGAAACCAAGGAGAAGGAGAAGGAAGAGGAGAGAGGAGAAGAGGATGAAACCAAGGAGAAGGAGAAGGAAGAGGAGAGAGGAGAAGAGGATGAAACCAAGTGAAGGAGAAGGAGAAGGAAAAGAGGGGAGAAGAGGGTGAAACCAAGGACAAGGAGAAGGAAAAGAGAAGAGAGAGGAGAAGAGGATGAAACCAAGGAGAAGGAGGAGGAAAAGAGAAGCGAGAGGAGAAGAGAATGAAACCAAGGAGGAGAAGGAAACGAGAAGAGAGAGGTGAAGAGGATGAAACCAAGGAGAAGGAGAAGGAAAAGAGAAGAGAGAGGAGAAGAGGATGAAACCAAGTGAAGGAGAAGGAAAAGAGAAGAGGGGAGAAGAGGATGAAACCAAGTGAAGGAGAAGGAAAAGAGAAGCGGATGAAACCAAGTGAAGAAGAAGGAAAAGAGAAGAGAGAGGAGAAGAGGATGAAACCAAGTGAAGGAGAAGGAAAAGAGAAGAGAGAGGAGAAGAGGATGAAACCAAGGAGAAGGAGAAGGAAGAGGAGAGAGGAGAAGAGGATGAAACCAAGTGAAGGAGAAGGAGAAGGAAAAGAGAGGGGAGAAGAGGATGAAACCAAGTGAAGGAGAAGGAAAAGAGAAGAGAGGAGAAGAGGATGAAACCAAGGAGAAGGAGAAGGAAGAGGAGAGAGGAGAAGAGGATGAAACCAAGTGAAGGAGAAGGAGAAGGAAAAGAGAGGGGAGAAGAGGATGAAACCAAGTGAAGGAGAAGGAGAAGGAAAAGAGAAGAGAGGAGAAGAGGATGAAACCAAGGAGAAGGAGAAGGAAGAGGAGAGAGGAGAAGAGGATGAAACCAAGGAGAAGGAGAAGGAGAAGAGAAGAGAGAGGAGAAGAGGATGAAACCAAGTGAAGGAGAAGGAAAAGAGAGAAGAGAGGAGAAGAGGATGAAACCAAGGAGAAGGAGAAGGAAGAGGAGAGAGGAGAAGAGGATGAAACCAAGTGAAGGAGAAGGAGAAGGAAAAGAGAGGGGAGAAGAGGATGAAACCAAGTGAAGGAGAAGGAGAAGGAAAAGAGAAGAGAGGAGAAGAGGATGAAACCAAGGAGAAGGAGAAGGAAGAGGAGAGAGGAGAAGAGGATGAAACCAAGGAGAAGGAGAAGGAAGAGGAGAGAGGAGAAGAGGATGAAACCAAGTGAAGGAGAAGGAGAAGGAAAAGAGAAGCGAGAGGAGAAGAGGATGAAAACAAGGAGAAGGAAAAGAGGAGAGGAGAAGAGGATGAAACCAAGGAGAAGGAGGAGGAAAAGAGAAGCGAGAGGAGAAGAGAATGAAACCAAGGAGGAGAAGGAAACGAGAAGAGAGAGGTGAAGAGGATGAAACCAAGTGAAGGAGAAGGAAAAGAGAAGCGGATGAAACCAAGTGAAGGAGAAGGAAACGAGAAGCGAGAGGAGAAGAGGATGAAACCAAGTGAAGGAGAAGGACCACAGAAGAGCAGTGATTCAACTGGGTCCTAAAAGCACATGGACCATTCTGAGACGATGTGCGAGCAGACACCCAGAGAGAAACACACAGGATGCGGCTGAACACACATGCTTCTACTATACCTGTAACCTGTACAAGCAGACGGGGAAGTCTACAGCGTTTAGGTGGCCATGGCTAGATTTGATACAGTTTATGTCAAATTGTCGTTCCTCAAAGTTTTTGTGCATTTGACCTAAACCTTTTCCTAACCTTAAACTAATTCTCATAACCTGCTACGTGAATTTTACTAACCTGCTGCATAAGGTCTAACTTGCTACAAAAAGTCAATTCTGACATAAGCTGTAACCCTTCTAGCCAAAACCGTTTTAGAAGGGAGGAAGGTCAAAGATCATATAATACCTCAGAGACGATATTACAGTATGCAGTAAAGTGGCATAAAGTCTCTATGATACTCTATTATAACCCCTCCTGTCTCAGCCTCCAGTATTTATGCTGCAGTGTTTATGTGTCGGGGGGCTAGCTTCAGTCTGTTATATCTGGTGTACTTCTCCTGTCTTATCTGGTGTCCTATGTGAATTGAAGTATGCTCCCTCTAATCCTCTCTCCCTCTCTTTATGTTTCTCTTTCTCTCTTTCTTTCTCTCTCTTGGAGGACCTGAGCCCTAGCACCGTGCCTCAGGACTACCTGGCATGATAACTCCTTGCTGTCCCCAGTCCACCTGGCCGTGCTGCTGCTCCAGTTTCAACTGTTCTGCCTGCGGCTATGGAACCCGGACCTGTTCACCGGACATGCTACCTGTCCCAGACCTGCTGTTTTCAACTCTCTAGAGACAGCAGGAGCGGTAGAGATATTCCGAATGATCGGCTATGAAAAGCCAACTGACATTTACTCCTGAGGTGCTGACCTGTTGCAGGCCTGTGATTATTATTAGTTGAACATGCTGGTCATCTATGAACATTTGAACATCTTGGCCATGTATCTCCACCCGGCACAGCCAGTAGAGGACTGGCCACCCCTCACAGCCTGGTTCCACTCTCGGTTTCTTCCTAGGTTTTGGCCTTTCTAGGGAGTTTTTCCTAGCCACCATGCTTCTACACCTGCATTGCTTTCTGTTTGGGGTTTTAGGCTGGGTTTCTGTACAGCACTTTTTTATTTTATTTTTTATTTTACCTTTATTTAACCAGGCAAGTCAGTTAAGAACAAATTCTTATTTTCAATGACGGCCTAGGAACAGTGAGTTAACTGCCTGTTCAGGGGCAGAACGACAGATTTGTACCTTGTCAGCTCGGGGGTTTGAACTTGCAACCTTTCGGTTACTACTTTGAGACAGCTGATGTAAGAAGGGCTATATAAATACATTTAATTGGATTATTCAGCTGTGAAACATCACTAATACCATTTGCATCAGTGGACTACATTGGTAGACTAGTCTAAAACACATGTTACTAGCGCATAGTGTACTTCCTCTCCTCTGGCCTGAGAACCACCCAAATAAAGAGCTGCTCCAGCCCAGAGCTGCCAGTACGCTGGGATAATTAGAAAACAAGCGTCTAAGTCGACACAACAACAAGAAGTCAGACAGGATCAGAGCCAGACTACTGGATGTTTGGCAAAGCTATAAACCCTATTATCAATTAAAGGCAGGCAGGGTGGGCTAGGCTGGGTTGGGCTGGGTTAAGCTGGGTTGAGCTAGGCTGGTTTGGGCTAGGCTGGGTTGGACTAAGCTGGGTTGGCCTAGGCTGGGTTGGGCTAGGCTGGTTTGGACTAAGCTGGGTTGGCCTAGGCTGGGTTGGGCTAGGCTGGTTTGAACTAGGCTGGGTTGGACTACGCTGGGCTTGGTTGGTCTATGCTGGGCTGGGTTGGGTTAGGCTGGGCTGGGTTGGGTTAGAATGGGTTAGGATGGGCTGGGCTGGTTTGGGTTAGGCTGGGTTGGGTTAGACTGGGCTGGGTTAGGCTGGGCTGTGTTAGGCGGGGCTGGGTTGTGTTAGGATGGTCTGGGCTGGGTTGGGTTAGGATGGGCTGTGTTAGGATGGGCTGGGTTAGGCTGGGCTTGGTTAGGTTGTGTTGGGTTGGGCTGGGTGAGGCTGGGCTGGGATAGGCTGGGTTGGGTTAGGATGGTCTGGGTTAGGCTGGGCTGGGATAGGCTGGGTTGGGTTAGGATGGGCTGGGTTGGGTTAGGCTGGGCTGGGTTAGGCTGGGTTGAGCTAGGCTGGTTTGGGCTAGGCTGGGTTGGACTAAGCTGGGTTGGCCTAGGCTGGGTTGGGCTAGGCTGGTTTGGACTAAACTGGGTTGGCCTAGGCTGGGTTGGGCTAGGCTGGTTTGAACTAGGCTGGGTTGGGTTAGACTGGGCTGGGTTAGGCTGGGCTGTGTTAGGCGGGGCTGGGTTGTGTTAGGATGGTCTGGGCTGGGTTGGGTTAGGATGGGCTGGGTTAGGATGGGCTGGGTTAGGCTGGGCTGGGTTAGGCTGTGTTGGGTTGGGCTGGGTGAGGCTGGGCTGGGATAGGCTGGGTTGGGCTAGGATGGTCTGGGTTAGGCTGGGCTGGGATAGGCTGGGTTGGGTTAGGATGGGCTGGGTTGGGTTAGGCTGGGCTGGGTTAGGCTGGGCTGGGTTGGGTTAGGCTGGGTTGGGTTAGGATGGGCTGGGTTAGGATGGGCTGGGTTAGGATGGGGTGGGTTAGGCTGGGTTAGGCTGGGCTGGGATAGGCTGGGTTGGGTTAGGATGGGCTGGGTTAGGCTGGGCTGGGTTGGGTTAGGCTGGGCTGGGTTAGGCTGGGCTGGGTTGGGTTATGATGGTCTGGGTTAGGCTGGACTGGGATAGGCTGGGTTGGGTTACGATGGGCTGGGCTAGGCTGGTTTAGGCTGGGCTGGGTTGGGTTAGGCTGGGCTGGGATAGGCTGGGTTGGGTTAGGATGGGCTGGATTAGGCTGGGTTGGTTTGGGTTAGGCTGGGTTGGGTTAGGATGGTCTGGGTTAGGCTGGGCTGGGATAGGCTGTGTTGGGTTAGGATGGTCTGGGTTAGGCTGGGCTGGGATAGGCTGGGTTAGGCTGGGTTGGGTTAGGTTGGGTTAGGCTGGGTTGGGTTGGGTTAGGATGGGCTGGGTTGGTTTAGGCTGGGTTGGGTTAGGCTGGGTTGGGTTAGGATGGGCTGGGTTGGGTTAGGCTGGGTTGGGTTAGGCTGGGTTGGGTTAGGCTGGGTTGGGTTAGGATGGGCTGGGTTGGGTTAGGATGGGCTGGGTTGGGTTAGGCTGGGTTGGGTTGGGTTAGGCTGGGTTCGGTTGGGTTAGGCTGGGTTGGGTTAGGTTGGGTTGGGTTGGGTTAGGCTGGGTTGGGTTAGGCTGGTCTGGGTTAGGCTGGGTTTGGATGGGCTGGGTTGGGTTAGGATGGGCTGGGTTAGGCTGGGCTGGCCTGGGTTAGGCTGGGCTGGATTAGGCTGGGTTGGTTTGGGTTAGGCTGGGCTGGGTTGGGTTAGGATGGTCTGGGTTAGGCTGGGCTGGGATAGGCTGTGTTGGGTTAGGATGGTCTGGGTTAGGCTGGGCTGGGATAGGCTGGGTTAGGCTGGATTGGGTTAGGCTGGGTTGGGTTAGGTTGGGTTAGGCTGGGTTGGGTTAGGATGGGCTGGGTTGGGGTAGGCTGGTTTGGGTTGGGTTAGGCTGGGTTTGGTTAGGCTGGGTTTGGTTAGGCTGGGTTGGGTTAGGCTGGGTTGGGTTAGGCTGGGTTGGGTGGGGTTAGGCTGGGTTGGGTTAGGATGGGCTGGGTTGGGTTAGGCTGGGTTGGGTTGGGTTAGGCTAGGTTGGGTTGGGTTAGGCTGGGTTGGGTTGGGTTAGGCTGGGTTGGGTTGGGTTAGGCTGGGTTGGGTTGGGTTAGGTTAGGCTGGGTTGGGTTGGGTTATGGGTTGGGTTGGGTTGGGTTATGCTGGGTTGGGTTGGGTTAGGCTGGGTTGGGTTGGGTTGGGTTAGGCTGGGTTGGGTTGGGTTATGCTGGGTTGGGTTGGGTTATGCTGGGTTGGGTTGGGTTATGCTGGGTTGGGTTGGGTTGGGTTGGGTTAGGCTGGGTTGGGTTATGGGTTGGGTTGGGTTATGCTGGGTTGGGTTGGGTTATGCTGGGTTGGGTTGGGTTAGGCTGGGTTGGGTTATGGGTTGGGTTATGCTGGGTTGGGTTGGGTTAGGCTGGGTTGGGTTATGGGCTGGGTTGGGTTATGGGCTGGGTTGGGTTCGGCTGGGTTGGGTTGTGGGTTGGGTTGTGGGTTGGGTTGGGTTATGCTGGGTTGGGTTGGGTTATGCTGGGTTGGGTTGGGTTGTGGGTTGGGTTGGGTTATGCTGGGTTGGGTTGGGTTAGGCTGGGTTGGGTTGGGTTAGGCTGGGTTGGGTTATGCTGGGTTGGGTTGGGTTATGCTGGGTTGGGTTGGGTTATGCTGGGTTGGGTTGGGTTATGCTGGGTTGGGTTGGGTTGTGGGTTTGGGTTGGGTTGGGTTATGCTGGGTTGGGTTGGGTTGTGGGTTGGGTTGGGTTGGGTTATGCTGGGTTGGGTTGGGTTGTGGGTTGGGTTGGGTTATGCTGGGTTGGGTTGGGTTGTGGGTTGGGTTGGGTTATGCTGGGTTGGGTTGGGTTGTGGGTTGGGTTGGGTTATGGTGGGTTGGGTTGGGTTATGCTGGGTTGGGTTGGGTCGTGGGTTGGGTTATGCTGGGTTGGGTTGGGTTATGCTGGGCTGGGTTGGGTTATGCTGGGTTGGGTTGGGTTATGCTGGGTTGGGTTGGGTTGTGGGTTGGGTTGGGTTGGGTTATGCTGGGTTGGGTTGGGTTGTGGGTTGGGTTGTGTTGGGTTATGCTGGGTTGGGTTGTGGGTTGGGTTGGGTTGGGTTATGCTGGGTTGGGTTGGGTTGTGGGTTGGGTTATGCTGGGTTGGGTTGGGTTATGCTGGGCTGGGTTGGGTTATGCTGGGTTGGGTAGGGTTATGCTGGGTTGGGTTGGGATATGCTGGGTTGGGTTGGGTTATGCTGGGTTGGGTTGGGTTATGCTGGGTTGGGTTGGGTTGTGAGTTTGGTTGGGTTATGCTGGGTTGGGTTGGGTTAGGCTGGGTTGGGTTGGGTTAGGCTGGGTTGGGTTATGCTGGGTTGGGTTGGGTTATGCTGGGTTGGGTTGGGTTATGCTGGGCTGGGTTGGGTTCGGCTGGGTTGGGTTGGGTTATGCTGGGTTGGGTTGGGTTATGCTGGGTTGGGTTGGGTTATGCTGGGTTGGGTTGGGTTATGTTGGGTTGGGTTATGCTGGGTTGGGTTATGCTGGGTTGGGTTATGCTGGGTTGGGTTATGCTGGGTTGGGTTATGCTGGGTTGGGTTGGGTTATGTTGGGTTGGTTTATGCTGGGTTGGGTTGGGTTATGCTGGGTTGGGTTATGCTGGGTTGGGTTGGGTTATGCTGGGTTGGGTTGGGTTATGTTGGGTTGGGTTATGCTGGGTTGGGTTATGCTGGGTTGGGTTATGCTGGGTTGGGTTATGCTGGGTTGGGTTATGCTGGGTTGGGTTGGGTTATGTTGGGTTGGGTTATGCTGGGTTGGGTTATGCTGGGTTGGGTTATGCTGGGTTGGGTTATGCTGGGTTGGGTTATGCTGGGTTGGGTTATGCTGGGTTGGGTTATGCTGGGTTGGGTTGGGTTATGTTGGGTTGGGTTATGCTGGGTTGGGTTATGCTGGGTTGGGTTATGCTGGGTTGGGTTATGCTGGGTTGGGTTATGCTGGGTTGGGTTGGGTTATGCTGGGTTGGGTTGGGTTATGTTGGGTTGGGTTATGCTGGGTTGGGTTATGTTGGGTTGGGTTATGCTGGGTTGGGTTATGCTGGGTTGGGTTATGCTGGGTTGGGTTATGTTGGGTTGGGTTATGCTGGGTTGGGTTATGCTGGGTTGGGTTATGCTGGGTTGGGTTATGCTGGGTTGGGTTATGCTGGGTTGGGTTATGCTGGGTTGGGTTATGCTGGGTTGGGTTATGCTGGGTTGGGTTGCTACTGCCTTTTTTTCTGTTTCCAGTCCCCTTCAACATACTGGGACAAGATGTGCTGCTGCACTCAATGTGGCTGTTTACAGAGTTGGGGTATTAGCACCATCCTAGTCTACAAACAGCTAAGTAGACTATGTAGGAGAAACTGATGGAAGATTTACAACAAAGTATGACCTCTCTCAGGTAGTCTGTTGTTATTACATGGTTGGTTAACAGCTACTTGTGGCCTCAAACAACATCCAGACAGGCAGCGAAGTGAACTCCATCTCTCTGTAAACCTGACCACAACACACAGGATTTATGGGATGTGAGACAGAAACATGTTCACTTCCCATTGCAGCCTTCCTGCTGCACCACACCAGTCCAGGTAGTCGTACCTAACATGGTCCATGGTAATAACTTCAAACAACCTCTCTATGAGGGGTTTGGTTAGATAAAGAAAGTAACAGGAGAGGAGAGAGGAGAATATGAGGGGTTTGGTTAGATAAAGACTGTAACAGGAGAGGAGAGAGGAGAATATGAGGGGTTTGGTTAGATAAAGAAAGTAACAGGAGAGGAGAGAGGAGAATATGAGGGGTTTGGTTAGATAAAGAAAGTAACAGGAGAGGAGAGAGGAGAATATGAGGGGTTTGGTTAGATAAAGAAAGTAAGAGAAGAGGAGAAGAGGTGAGAGGAGGGTTTGGTTAGATAAAGAAAGTAACAGGAGAGGAGAGAGGAGAATATGAGGGGTTTGGTTAGATAAAGAAAGTAACAGGAGAGGAGAAGAGGTGAGAGGAGAGTTTGATTAGATAAAGAAAGTAAGAGAAGAGGAGAAGAGGTGAGAGGAGGGTTTGGTTAGATAAAGAAAGTAAGAGAAGAGGAGAAGAGGTGAGAGGAGGGTTTGATTAGATAAAGAAAGTAAGAGAAGAGGAGAAGAGGTGAGAGGAGGGTTTGATTAGATAAAGAAAGTAAGAGAAGAGGAGAAGAGGTGAGAGGAGGGTTTGGTTAGATAAAGAAAGTAAGAGAAGAGGAGAAGAGGTGAGAGGAGGGTTTGATTAGATAAAGAAAGTAAGAGAAGAGGAGAAGAGGTGAGAGGAGGGTTTGGTTAGATAAAGAAAGTAAGAGAAAAGGAGAAGAGGTGAGAGGAGGGTTTGGTTAGATAAAGAAAGTAAGAGAAGAGGAGAAGAGGTGAGAGGAGGGTTTGATTAGATAAAGAAAGTAAGAGAAGAGGAGAAGAGGTGAGAGGAGGGTTTGGTTAGATAAAGAAAGTAAGAGAAGAGGAGAAGAGGTGAGAGGAGGGTTTGATTAGATAAAGAAAGTAAGAGAAGAGGAGAAGAGGTGAGAGGAGGGTTTGGTTAGATAAAGAAAGTAAGAGAAGAGGAGAAGAGGTGAGAGGAGGGTTTGATTAGATAAAGAAAGTAACAGGAGAGGAGAAGAGGTGAGAGGAGGGTTTGGTTAGATAAAGAAAGTAAGAGAAGAGGAGAAGAGGTGAGAGGAGGGTTTGGTTAGATAAAGAAAGTAAGAGAAGAGGAGAAGAGGTGAGAGGAGGGTTTGGTTAGATAAAGAAAGTAACAGGAGAGGAGAAGAGGTGAGAGGAGGGTTTGGTTAGATAAAGAAAGTAAGAGAAGAGGAGAAGAGGTGAGAGGAGGGTTTGATTAGATAAAGAAAGTAAGAGAAGAGGAGAAGAGGTGAGAGGAGGGTTTGGTTAGATAAAGAAAGTAAGAGAAAAGGAGAAGAGGTGAGAGGAGGGTTTGGTTAGATAAAGAAAGTAAGAGAAGAGGAGAAGAGGTGAGAGGAGGGTTTGGTTAGATAAAGAAAGTAAGAGAAGAGGAGAAGAGGTGAGAGGAGGGTTTGATTAGATAAAGAAAGTAAGAGAAGAGGAGAAGAGGTGAGAGGAGGGTTTGATTAGATAAAGAAAGTAAGAGAAGAGGAGAAGAGGTGAGAGGAGGGTTTGGTTAGATAAAGAAAGTAACAGGAGAGGAGAGAGGAGAATATGAGGGGTTTGGTTAGATAAAGAAAGTAAGAGAAGAGGAGAAGAGGTGAGAGGAGGGTTTGATTAGATAAAGAAAGTAAGAGAAGAGGAGAAGAGGTGAGAGGAGGGTTTGGTTAGATAAAGAAAGTAAGAGAAGAGGAGAAGAGGTGAGAGGAGGGTTTGATTAGATAAAGAAAGTAAGAGAAGAGGAGAAGAGGTGAGAAGAGGGTTTGGTTAGATAAAGAAAGTAAGAGAAGAGGAGAAGAGGTGAGAGGAGGGTTTGGTTAGATAAAGAAAGTAAGAGAAGAGGAGAAGAGGTGAGAGGAGGGTTTGATTAGATAAAGAAAGTAAGAGAAAAGGAGAAGAGGTGAGAGGAGGGTTTGGTTAGATAAAGAAAGTAAGAGAAGAGGAGAAGAGGTGAGAGGAGGGTTTGGTTAGATAAAGAATGTAAGAGAAGAGGAGAAGAGGTGAGAGGAGGGTTTGATTAGATAAAGAAAGTAAGAGAAGAGGAGAAGAGGTGAGAGGAGGGTTTGATTAGATAAAGAAAGTAAGAGAAGAGGAGAAGAGGTGAGAGGAGGGTTTGGTTAGATAAAGAAAGTAAGAGAAGAGGAGAAGAGGTGAGAGGAGGGTTTGATTAGATAAAGAAAGTAAGAGAAGAGGAGAAGAGGTGAGAGGAGGGTTTGGTTAGATAAAGAAAGTAAGAGAAGAGGAGAAGAGGTGAGAGGAGGGTTTGATTAGATAAAGAAAGTAACAGGAGAGGAGAAGAGGTGAGAGGAGGGTTTGGTTAGATAAAGAAAGTAAGAGAAGAGGAGAAGAGGTGAGAGGAGGGTTTGGTTAGATAAAGAAAGTAAGAGAAGAGGAGAAGAGGTGAGAGGAGGGTTTGGTTAGATAAAGAAAGTAACAGGAGAGGAGAAGAGGTGAGAGGAGGGTTTGGTTAGATAAAGAAAGTAAGAGAAGAGGAGAAGAGGTGAGAGGAGGGTTTGATTAGATAAAGAAAGTAAGAGAAGAGGAGAAGAGGTGAGAGGAGGGTTTGGTTAGATAAAGAAAGTAAGAGAAAAGGAGAAGAGGTGAGAGGAGGGTTTGGTTAGATAAAGAAAGTACGAGAAGAGGAGAAGAGGTGAGAGGAGGGTTTGGTTAGATAAAGAAAGTAAGAGAAGAGGAGAAGAGGTGAGAGGAGGGTTTGATTAGATAAAGAAAGTAAGAGAAGAGGAGAAGAGGTGAGAGGAGGGTTTGATTAGATAAAGAAAGTAAGAGAAGAGGAGAAGAGGTGAGAGGAGGGTTTGGTTAGATAAAGAAAGTAACAGGAGAGGAGAGAGGAGAATATGAGGGGTTTGGTTAGATAAAGAAAGTAAGAGAAGAGGAGAAGAGGTGAGAGGAGGGTTTGGTTAGATAAAGAAAGTAACAGGAGAGGAGAAGAGGTGAGAGGAGGGTTTGGTTAGATAAAGAAAGTAAGAGAAGATGAGAAGAGGTGAGAGGAGGGTTTGGTTAGATAAAGAAAGTAAGAGAAGAGGAGAAGAGGTGAGAGGAGGGTTTGGTTAGATAAAGAAAGTAAGAGAAGAGGAGAAGAGGTGAGAGGAGGGTTTGGTTAGATAAAGAAAGTAACAGGAGAGGAGAAGAGGTGAGAGGAGGGTTTGGTTAGATAAAGAAAGTAAGAGAAGAGGAGAAGAGGTGAGAGGAGGGTTTGATTAGATAAAGAAAGTAAGAGAAGAGGAGAAGAGGTGAGAGGAGGGTTTGGTTAGATAAAGAAAGTAAGAGAAAAGGAGAAGAGGTGAGAGGAGGGTTTGGTTAGATAAAGAAAGTAAGAGAAGAGGAGAAGAGGTGAGAGGAGGGTTTGATTAGATAAAGAAAGTAAGAGAAGAGGAGAAGAGGTGAGAGGAGGGTTTGGTTAGATAAAGAAAGTAAGAGAAGAGGAGAAGAGGTGAGAGGAGGGTTTGATTAGATAAAGAAAGTAAGAGAAGAGGAGAAGAGGTGAGAGGAGGGTTTGGTTAGATAAAGAAAGTAAGAGAAGAGGAGAAGAGGTGAGAGGAGGGTTTGATTAGATAAAGAAAGTAACAGGAGAGGAGAAGAGGTGAGAGGAGGGTTTGGTTAGATAAAGAAAGTAAGAGAAGAGGAGAAGAGGTGAGAGGAGGGTTTGGTTAGATAAAGAAAGTAAGAGAAGAGGAGAAGAGGTGAGAGGAGGGTTTGGTTAGATAAAGAAAGTAACAGGAGAGGAGAAGAGGTGAGAGGAGGGTTTGGTTAGATAAAGAAAGTAAGAGAAGAGGAGAAGAGGTGAGAGGAGGGTTTGATTAGATAAAGAAAGTAAGAGAAGAGGAGAAGAGGTGAGAGGAGGGTTTGGTTAGATAAAGAAAGTAAGAGAAAAGGAGAAGAGGTGAGAGGAGGGTTTGTATAGATAAAGAAAGTAAGAGAAGAGGAGAAGAGGTGAGAGGAGGGTTTGGTTAGATAAAGAAAGTAAGAGAAGAGGAGAAGAGGTGAGAGGAGGGTTTGATTAGATAAAGAAAGTAAGAGAAGAGGAGAAGAGGTGAGAGGAGGGTTTGATTAGATAAAGAAAGTAAGAGAAGAGGAGAAGAGGTGAGAGGAGGGTTTGGTTAGATAAAGAAAGTAACAGGAGAGGAGAGAGGAGAATATGAGGGGTTTGGTTAGATAAAGAAAGTAAGAGAAGAGGAGAAGAGGTGAGAGGAGGGTTTGGTTAGATAAAGAAAGTAACAGGAGAGGAGAAGAGGTGAGAGGAGGGTTTGGTTAGATAAAGAAAGTAAGAGAAGAGGAGAAGAGGTGAGAGGAGGGTTTGCTTAGATAAAGAAAGTAAGAGAAGAGGAGAAGAGGTGAGAGGAGGGTTTGGTTAGATAAAGAAAGTAACAGGAGAGGAGAAGAGGTGAGAGGAGGGTTTGGTTAGATAAAGAAAGTAACAGGAGAGGAGAAGAGGTGAGAGGAGGGTTTGGTTAGATAAAGAAAGTAAGAGAAGAGGAGAAGAGGTGAGAGGAGGGTTTGGTTAGATAAAGAAAGTAAGAGAAGAGGAGAAGAGGTGAGAGGAGGGTTTGGTTAGATAAAGAAAGTAAGAGAAGAGGAGAAGAGGTGAGAGGAGGGTTTGGTTAGATAAAGAAAGTAAGAGAAGAGGAGAAGAGGTGAGAGGAGGGTTTGGTTAGATAAAGAAAGTAAGAGAAGAGGAGAAGAGGTGAGAGGAGGGTTTGATTAGATAAAGAAAGTAACAGGAGAGGAGAAGAGGTGAGAGGAGGGTTTGGTTAGATAAAGAAAGTAAGAGAAGAGGAGAAGAGGTGAGAGGAGGGTTTGGTTAGATAAAGAAAGTAAGAGAAGAGGAGAAGAGGTGAGAGGAGGGTTTGGTTAGATAAAGAAAGTAAGAGAAGAGGAGAAGAGGTGAGAGGAGGGTTTGGTTAGATAAAGAAAGTAAGAGAAGAGGAGAAGAGGTGAGAGGAGGGTTTGATTAGATAAAGAAAGTAAGAGAAGAGGAGAAGAGGTGAGAGGAGGGTTTGGTTAGATAAAGAAAGTAAGAGAAAAGGAGAAGAGGTGAGAGGAGGGTTTGGTTAGATAAAGAAAGTAAGAGAAGAGGAGAGAGGAGAATATGAGGGGTTTGATTAGATAAAGAAAGTAAGAGAAGAGGAGAAGAGGTGAGAGGAGGGTTTGGTTAGATAAAGAAAGTAAGAGAAGAGGAGAGAGGAGAATATGAGGGGTTTGGTTAGATAAAGAAAGTAAGAGAAGAGGAGAAGAGGTGAGAGGAGGGTTTGATTAGATAAAGAAAGTAAGAGAAGAGGAGAAGAGGTGAGAGGAGGGTTTGGTTAGATAAAGAAAGTAAGAGAAGAGGAGAAGAGGTGAGAGGAGGGTTTGGTTAGATAAAGAAAGTAAGAGAAGAGGAGAAGAGGTGAGAGGAGGGTTTGATTAGATAAAGAAAGTAAGAGAAGAGGAGAAGAGGTGAGAGGAGGGTTTGGTTAGATAAAGAAAGTAAGAGAAGAGGAGAAGAGGTGAGAGGAGGGTTTGATTAGATAAAGAAAGTAAGAGAAGAGAAGAGGTGAGAGGAGGGTTTGGTTAGATAAAGAAAGTAAGAGAAGAGGAGAAGAGGTGAGAGGAGGGTTTGATTAGATAAAGAAAGTAAGAGAAGAGGAGAAGAGGTGAGAGGAGGGTTTGGTTAGATAAAGAAAGTAAGAGAAGAGGAGAAGAGGTGAGAGGAGGGTTTGGTTAGATAAAGAAAGTAAGAGAAGAGGAGAAGAGGTGAGAGGAGGGTTTGATTAGATAAAGAAAGTAAGAGAAGAGGAGAAGAGGTGAGAGGAGGGTTTGATTAGATAAAGAAAGTAAGAGAAGAGGAGAAGAGGTGAGAGGAGGGTTTGGGGTTAGTGCCACTCACCCATTAAACTGTTCTTTGATCTGGTCGACCACCACACCCTGGGCTTCCAACAGGCCCCGCCTCTGTCCTATGGCCACCTCACAGGCATTGGCATTGGAGTACAGGTTTATTGGCGTGTTATAGCAAGAGGACTGCGGAGCACCGGGATTGGAGGAGGGGGCTGTCACTCTGGCCGGGGAGGATGAGGCAGAAGAGGAGGGAGTGGAGGAGGGGGTGGTGAAGGAGGAACGGCCAGAGTCGGGTCTGGGGGGTGGGGCCGTGCTTGGTGGGGCTGGGGAGCGGGAGCGGCTAGCTAGTGGGAAGGGAGGCTGGGGCTGCTGGGAGGAGGGGGCTGTCACTCTGGCCGGGGAGGATGAGGCAGAAGAGGAGGAAGTGGAGGAGGGGGTGGTGAAGGGGGAACGGCCAGAGTCGGGTCTGGGGGGTGGGGCCGTGCTTGGTGGGGCTGGGGAGCGGCTAGCTAGTGGGAAGGGAGGCTGGGGCTGCTGGGAGGAGGGGGCGGCGGGGGTGAAAGCAGACGATGCAGAGGGGATGGAGGCCACCTTTGGGGCGGTCAGGGAGGAAGTGACTGCACCCACACTGCTGCCCCCGCCAAAGGGGCGGGCCGTCTTGTTGTAGGCAGCACCGGGTTGGGGGGAGGGGCTGGTGAAGGGCGGCGCTGGATGGGTGATTGGCACAGGCTTAATGATCTCCAGTGGCTCGTCCTATAGGAAGTTGAGGACACACATGCATGACACTCACACACTGCAAACCACACAGCAAACTCACTCAGCAAACCGTACAGCAACCTCCTACAGTAAACTCCTACAGAGAAATGCTCCCCAGCAGTATGGTATGTGCCTCAGAGCCGTCAGCAGCATATTATTCCCTAGTGTTGCATAATGCTCATAACAGCCAATCACAAGGTGCTGTAACATTGTCCATTCATCCTGTTTATATGTTATTCATTCACTGGAGTGTACTTACCTTTGGTGTATCAGCCTTGGGAACACTGGAAGCTCTGTGAAGACAGAAAACACATCATGAGGAAGCTTAATTTCCTCTGTAGGAACAAGGTAAGGAAGTAAAGGAGCAGCACACCATCACAGTAATAATATATACATATATTATTATTATATTATTATTATTATATATATTACCATCACAGTATATGGCCCATCCATTAAGATGTGTGTATCTATGTAAAGACTAGCTACTGTATAGCCTCCCTGACAACAAGTGTCACAACAAACCTCAATGGTACATGCAGGTAATACTGGGACAGATGGATGAAGAAACCATTTGTCAGGCTTGACTGAACAGTAACTCTCTCATTATGGACAGTAACCCTCTCCTTATGGACAGTAACTCTCTCCTTATGGACAGTAACTCTCTCCTTATGGACAGTAACCCTCTCCTTATGGACAGTAACTCTCTCCTTATGGACAGTAACTCTCTCCTTATGGACAGTAACCCTCTCCTTATGGACAGTAACTCTCTCCTTATGGACAGTAACTCTCTCCTTATGGACAGTAACTCTCTCCTTATGGACAGTAACTCTCTCCTTATGGACAGTAACCCTCTCCTTATGGACAGTAACTCTCTCCTTATGGACAGTAACTCTCTCCTTATGGACAGTAACTCTCTCCTTATGGACAGTAACCCTCTCCTTATGGACAGTAACTCTCTCCTTATGGACAGTAACTCTCTCCTTATGGACAGTAACTCTCTCCTTATGGACAGTAACTCTCTCCTTATGGACAGTAACTCTCTCCTTATGGACAGTAGCTCTCTCCTTATGGACAGTAACTCTCTCCTTATGGACAGTAACCCTCTCCTTATGGACAGTAACTCTCTCCTTATGGACAGTAACCCTCTCCTTATGGACAGTAACTCTCTCCTTATGGACAGTAACCCTCTCCTTATGGACAGTAACTCTCTCCTTATGGGACAGTAACTCTCTCCTTATGGACAGTAACTCTCTCCTTATGGACAGTAACCCTCTCCTTATGGACAGTAACCCTCTCCTTATGGGACAGTAACTCTTTCCTTATGGACAGCAACACTCTCCTTATGGACAGTAACTCTCTCCTTATGGACAGTAACTTTCTCCTTATGGACAGTAACTCTCTCCTTATGGACAGTAACCCTCTCCTTATGGACAGTAACCCTCTCCTTATGGACAGTAACTCTCTCATTATGGACAGTAACTCTCTCCTTATGGACAGTAACCCTCTCCTTATGGACAGTAACCCTCTCCTTATGGACAGTAACTCTCTCCTTATGGACAGTAACTCTCTCCTTATGGACAGTAACCCTCTCCTTATGGACAGTAACTCTCTCCTTATGGACAGTAACTCTCTCCTTATGGACAGTAACTCTCTCCTTATGGACAGTAACCCTCTCCTTATGGACAGTAACTTTCTCCTTATGGACAGTAACTCTCTCCTTATGGACAGTAACTCTCTCCTTATGGACAGTAACTCTCTCCTTATGGACAGTAACTCTCTCCTTATGGACAGTAACCCTCTCCTTATGGACAGTAACCCTCTCCTTATGGACAGTAACCCTCTCCTTATGGACAGTAACTCTCTCCTTATGGACAGTAACCCTCTCCTTATGGACAGTAACTCTCTCCTTATGGACAGTAACTCTCTCCTTATGGACAGTAACCCTCTCCTTATGGACAGTAACTCTCTCCTTATGGACAGTAACTCTCTCCTTATGGACAGTAACTCTCTCCTTATGGACAGTAACTCTCTCCTTATGGACAGTAACTCTCTCCTTATGGACAGTAACCCTCTCCTTATGGACAGTAACTCTCTCCTTATGGACAGTAACTCTCTCCTTATGGACAGTAACTCTCTCCTTATGGACAGTAACCCTCTCCTTATGGACAGTAACTCTCTCCTTATGGACAGTAACTCTCTCCTTATGGACAGTAACCCTCTCCTTATGGACAGTAACTCTCTCCTTATGGACAGTAACTCTCTCCTTATGGACAGTAACTCTCTCCTTATGGACAGTAACCCTCTCCTTATGGAGGAACATCGAAGAGGAATGGAAGAGGAAGACAGAGAGGGAGCAGGAGATAGAACAAGAGAGATTGGAGGGGGAGGGGGAATGGAGGGAGAGAAAACAGGTGAGATGAGTAAAGGAAAACTGTAAATAGAGTGAATATTGAGATTAGACACACTATCAAACTGGCTACTGGCTCCACTACAACGCCTGTCTGTATTTGGCCCATATTTAAATTCCACAGAGTCAGCCAGGCATAGAGCAGCATGGCGGTAGAGACATGTGGGAAAACATAATACTATATTACTCTGTTTTGTTTCCCTAACTAACGCCTGCTAGATTTACTAAGGATCCGTATTTTCACTCAATCATCCACCCATCCACTCAGCAGTCCAAGACACTATCTCTCCTCTGTGTGAGACTCCATCTCTGTGTACAGGGCTACAGGCCCAAACAGTGTAGAAGACCTCAGATTTATGCTCATGATCAAACCAGCTGCAGGAATTCTTTCTCCGTAGGAAAAGAAAGGTGGTCCTGTTGTTCATACTGCTGCAAACAAACACACTGTTTAGGGGATGGGACGTACAGTGGCTACCAGGAAGTGAACCAAAAACGATCTGCTCTCTCTATCCACAAGGACTATCTGTATTTTCCTTCCATATATTGTCTCTCTGAGGGGCAGAGAGCATGTTGCCTAATGAAGGAAAACAACATGCATATCAACTATGCAAAACATAATGTGAGGTGTGAGAATGCTATTCATTGACTACAGCTCAGGGTTTAACACCATAGTTCCCTCAAAGCTCATCAGTAAGCTAAGGACCCTGGAACTAAACCCCTCCCCCTGCAACTGGATCCTGGACTTCCTGACGGGCCGCCCCCAGGTGGTGAGGATAGGTAGCAACACATCTGCCACACTGATCCTCAACACTGGAGCAACTCAGGGGTGTGTGCTCAGTCCCCTCCTGTACTCCCTGTTCACCCACGACTGCATGGCCAGGCATGAGTCCAACACCATCATTAACTTTGCAGATGACACAACAGTAGTAGCCCTGATAACCGACAACAACGAAACAGCCTATAGGGAGGAAGTCAGAGACCTGGCCGGGTGGTGCCAGAATAACAACCTATACCTTAACGTAACCAAGACTAAGGAGATTATTGTGGACTACAGGGAAAGGAGGACCGAGCATGCCCCCATTCTCATCGACGGGGCTGTAGAGGAGCAGGTTGAGAGCTTCATGTTCCTTGGTGTCCACATCAACAACAAACTTGAATGGTCCAAACACACCAAGACAGTCGTGAAGACCAAGCCTATTCCCCTTCAGGAAACTAAAAAGATTTGGCATGGGTCCTGAGATCCTCAAGAGGTTCTACAGCTGCTTCACTGCCTGGTTATGCAATTGCTCGGCCTCTGACCGCAAGGCACTACAGAGGGTAGTGCGTACAGCCCAGTACATCACTGGGGCAAAGCTTCCTGCCATCCAGGACCTCTACACCAGGTTGTGTCAGAGGAAGGCCCTAAACATTTTCAAAGACCCCAGCCACCCCAGTCATAGACTGTTCTCTCTACTACCGCATGGCAAGCGGTACCGGAGTGCCAAGTCTAGGACAAAATTCTTCTCAACAGTTTTTACCCCCAAGCCATAAGACTCCTGAACAGGTAATCAAATGGCTACCCGGGCTATCTGCACCCACCAACCGACAACCACTCTTTTACGCTACAGCTACTCTCTGTTCATCATATATGCATAGTCACTTTAAACATATCTACATGTACATACTACCTCAATCAGCCTGACTAACCGGTGTCTGTATGTAGCCTCGCTACTTTTATAGCCTCGCTACTGTCATAGCCTCGCTACTGTATATAGCCTGTCTTTTTACTGTTGTTGTATTTCTTTACCCACCTATTGTTCACCTAATACCTTTTTTTGCACTATTGGTTAGAGCCTGTAAGTAAGCATTTCACCTGTTGTATTCAGTGCACGTGACAAATACTTTGATTTGATTTGATTAATTCCAAGAAAGGTAAGCACTCTCTCTCGCCCTCTCTCCCTCCCTCTCTTTCTCCTTCCTCTCTCTCTCCCTCCCTCTCTCCCTCCCTCTCTTTCTCCTTCCTCTCTCCCTCCCTCTTTCTCCTTCTTCCCTCCCTCCCTCTCTTTCTCCTCTCTCTCTCCCTCCCTCTCTTTCTCCTCTCTCTCTCCCTCCCTCTCTCCCTCCCTCTCTTTCTCCTTCCTCTCTCCCTTCCTTCCTCTCTTTCTCCTTCCTCTCTCCCTCCCTCTTTCTCCTTCTTCTCTCTCGCCCTCTCTCCCTCCCTCTCTTTCTCCTTCCTCTCTCCCTCCCTCTCTTTCTCCTTCCTCTCTCCCTCCCTCTCTTTCTCCTTCTTCCCTCCCTCCCTCTCTTTCTCCTTCCTCTCTCCCTCCCTCTCTTTCTCCTCTCTCTCTCCCTCCCTCTCTCCCTCCCTCTCTTTCTCCTTCCTCTCTCCCTCCCTCTCTTTCTCCTTCCTCTCTCCCTCCCTCTCTTTCTCCTTCTTCCCTCCCTCCCTCTCTTTCTCCTTCCTCTCTCCCTCCCTCTCTTTCTCCTCTCTCTCTCCCTCCCTCTCTCCCTCCCTCTCTTTCTCCTTCCTCTCTCCCTCCCTCTTTCTCCTTCTTCCCTCCCTCCCTTCCTCTCTTTCTCCTTCCTCTCTCCCTCCCTCTTTCTCCTTCTTCTCTCTCGCCCTCTCTCCCTCCCTCTCTTTCTCCTTCCTCTCTCCCTCCCTCTCTTTCTCCTCCCTCTCTCCCTCCCTCTCTTTCTCCTTCCTCTCTCCCTCCCTCTTTCTCCTTCTTCCCTCCCTCCCTCTCTTTCTCCTCTCTCTCTCCCTCCCTCTCTCCCTCCCTCTCTTTCTCCTTCCTCTCTCCCTCCCTCTTTCTCCTTCTTCCCTCCCTCCCTTCCTCTCTTTCTCCTTCCTCTCTCCCTCCCTCTTTCTCCTGCTTCTCTCTCGCCCTCTCTCCCTCCCTCTCTTTCTCCTTCCTCTCTCCCTCCCTCTCTTTCTCCTTCTTCCCTCCCTCCCTCTCTTTCTCCTTCCTCTCTCCCTCCCTCTCTTTCTCCTTCCTCTCTCTCTCCCTCCCTCTCTCCCTCCCTCTCTTTCTCCTTCCTCTCTCCCTCCCTCTTTCTCCTTCTTCCCTCCCTCCCTCTCTTTCTCCTCTCTCTCTCCCTCCCTCTCTCCCTCCCTCTCTTTCTCCTTCCTCTCTCCCTCCCTCTTTCTCCTTCTTCCCTCCCTCCCTTCCTCTCTTTCTCCTTCCTCTCTCCCTCCCTCTTTCTCCTTCTTCTCTCTCGCCCTCTCTCCCTCCCTCTCTTTCTCCTTCCTCTCTCCCTCTCTCTTTCTCCTTCTTCCCTCCCTCCCTCTCTTTCTCCTTCCTCTCTCCCTCCCTCTTTCTCCTTCTTCCCTCCCTCCCTTCCTCTCTTTCTCCTTCCTCTCTCCCTCCCTCTTTCTCCTTCTTCTCTCTCGCCCTCTCTCCCTCCTTCTCTTTCTCCTTCCTCTCTACCTCCCTCTTTCTCCTTCCTCTCTCCCTCCCTCCCTTTTCTTTCTCCTTCCTCTCTCCCTCCCTCTCTCCCTCCCTCTCTTTCTCCTTCCTCTCTCCCTCCCTCTCTTTCTCCTTCCTCTCTCCCTCCCTCCCTTTTCTTTCTCCTTCCTCTCTCCCTCCCTCTCTTTCTCCGTCCTCTCTCCCACCCTCCCTCTCTCCCCCTCTCTTTCTCCTTCCTCTCTCCCTCCCTCTCTTTCTCCTCCCTCTCTCCCTCCCTCTCTTTCTCCTTCCTCTCTCCCTCCCTCTTTCTCCTTCTTCCCTCCCTCCCTCTCTTTCTCCTCTCTCTCTCCCTCCCTCTCTCCCTCCCTCTCTTTCTCCTTCCTCTCTCCCTCCCTCTTTCTCCTTCTTCCCTCCCTCCCTTCCTCTCTTTCTCCTTCCTCTCTCCCTCCCTCTTTCTCCTGCTTCTCTCTCGCCCTCTCTCCCTCCCTCTCTTTCTCCTTCCTCTCTCCCTCCCTCTCTTTCTCCTTCTTCCCTCCCTCCCTCTCTTTCTCCTTCCTCTCTCCCTCCCTCTCTTTCTCCTTCCTCTCTCTCTCCCTCCCTCTCTCCCTCCCTCTCTTTCTCCTTCCTCTCTCCCTCCCTCTTTCTCCTTCTTCCCTCCCTCCCTCTCTTTCTCCTCTCTCTCTCCCTCCCTCTCTCCCTCCCTCTCTTTCTCCTTCCTCTCTCCCTCCCTCTTTCTCCTTCTTCCCTCCCTCCCTTCCTCTCTTTCTCCTTCCTCTCTCCCTCCCTCTTTCTCCTTCTTCTCTCTCGCCCTCTCTCCCTCCCTCTCTTTCTCCTTCCTCTCTCCCTCTCTCTTTCTCCTTCTTCCCTCCCTCCCTCTCTTTCTCCTTCCTCTCTCCCTCCCTCTTTCTCCTTCTTCCCTCCCTCCCTTCCTCTCTTTCTCCTTCCTCTCTCCCTCCCTCTTTCTCCTTCTTCTCTCTCGCCCTCTCTCCCTCCTTCTCTTTCTCCTTCCTCTCTACCTCCCTCTTTCTCCTTCCTCTCTCCCTCCCTCCCTTTTCTTTCTCCTTCCTCTCTCCCTCCCTCTCTCCCTCCCTCTCTTTCTCCTTCCTCTCTCCCTCCCTCTCTTTCTCCTTCCTCTCTCCCTCCCTCCCTTTTCTTTCTCCTTCCTCTCTCCCTCCCTCTCTTTCTCCGTCCTCTCTCCCACCCTCCCTCTCTCCCCCTCTCTTTCTCCTTCCTCTCTCCCTCCCTCTTTCTCCTTATTCCCTCCCTCCCTCTCTCCCTCCCTCTCTTTCTCCTTCCTCTCTCCCTCCCTCTCTTTCTCCGTCCTCTCTCCCACCCTCCCTCTCTCCCCCTCTCTTTCTCCTTCCTCTCTACCTCCCTTTCTCCTTCTTCCCTCCCTCCCTCTCTCCCTCCCTCTCTTTCTCCTTCCTCTCTCTCTCCCTCTCTTTCTCCTTCCTCTCTCCCTCCCTCCCTTTTCTTTCTCCTTCCTCTCTCCCTCCCTCTCTTTCTCCTTCCTCTCTCCCTCCCTCTCTCCCTCCCCCTCTTTCTCCTATTTCTCTCTCACCCTCTCTCCCTCCCTCTCTTTCTCCTTCCTCTCTCCCTCCCCCTCTTTCTCCTATTTCTCTCTCACCCTCTCTCCCTCCCTCTCTTTCTCCTTCTTCCCTCCCTCCCTCTCTTTCTCCTTCCTCTCTCCCTCCCTCTCTCCCTCCCTCTCTTTCTCCTTCCTCTCTCCCTTCCTCTTTCTCCTTCTTCTCTCTCGCCCTCTCTCCCTCCCTCTGTTTCTCCTTCCTCTCTCCCTCCCTCTTTCTCCTTCTTCCCTCCCTCCCTCTCTCCCTCCCTCTCTTTCTCCTTCCTCTCTCCCTCTCTCTCTTTCTCCTTCCTCTCTCCCTCCCTCTCTTTCTCCTCCCTCTCTCCCTCCCTCTCTTTCTCCTTCCTCTCTCCCTCCCTCTTTCTCCTTCTTCCCTCCCTCCCTTCCTCTCTTTCTCCTTCCTCTCTCCCTCCCTCTTTCTCCTTCTTCCCTCCCTCCCTTCCTCTCTTTCTCCTCTCTCTTTCCCTCCCTCTCTCCCTCCCTCTCTTTCTCCTTCCTCTCTCCCTCCCTCTTTCTCCTTCTTCCCTCCCTCCCTCTTTCTCTTTCTCCTTCCTCTCTCCCTCCCTCTTTCTCCTTCTTCTCTCTCGCCCTCTCTCCCTCCCTCTCTTTCTCCTTCCTCTCTCCCTCTCTCTTTCTCCTTCTTCCCTCCCTCCCTCTCTTTCTCCTTCCTCTCTCCCTCCCTCTTTCTCCTTCTTCCCTCCCTCCCTTCCTCTCTTTCTCCTTCCTCTCTCCCTCCCTATTTCTCCTTCTTCTCTCTCACCCTCTCTCCCTCCCTCTCTTTCTCCTTCCTCTCTACCTCCCTCTTTCTCCTTATTCCCTCCCTCCCTCTCTCCCTCCCTCTCTTTCTCCTTCCTCTCTCCCTCCCTCTCTTTCTCCTTCCTCTCTCCCTCCCTCCCTTTTCTTTCTCCTTCCTCTCTCCCTCCCTCTCTTTCTCCGTCCTCTCTCCCACCCTCCCTCTCTCCCCCTCTCTTTCTCCTTCCTCTCTCCCTCCCTCTTTCTCCTTATTCCCTCCCTCCCTCTCTCCCTCCCTCTCTTTCTCCTTCCTCTCTCCCTCCCTCTCTTTCTCCGTCCTCTCTCCCACCCTCCCTCTCTCCCCCTCTCTTTCTCCTTCCTCTCTACCTCCCTCTTTCTCCTTCTTCCCTCCCTCCCTCTCTCCCTCCCTCTCTTTCTCCTTCATCTCTCCCTCCCTCTCTTTCTCCTTCCTCTCTCCCTCCCTCCCTTTTCTTTCTCCTTCCTCTCTCCCTCCCTCTCTTTCTCCTTCCTCTCTCCCTCCCTCTCTCCCTCCCCCTCTTTCTCCTATTTCTCTCTCACCCTCTCTCCCTCCCTCTCTTTCTCCTTCCTCTCTCCCTCCCCTCTTTCTCCTATTTCTCTCTCACCCTCTCTCCCTCCCTCTCTTTCTCCTTCTTCCCTCCCTCCCTCTCTTTCTCCTTCCTCTCTCCCTCCCTCTCTCCCTCCCTCTCTTTCTCCTTCCTCTCTCCCTTCCTCTTTCTCCTTCTTCTCTCTCGCCCTCTCTCCCTCCCTCTGTTTCTCCTTCCTCTCTCCCTCCCTCTTTCTCCTTCTTCCCTCCCTCCCTCTCTCCCTCCCTCTCTTTCTCCTTCCTCTCTCCCTCTCTCTCTTTCTCCTTCCTCTCTCCCTCCCTCTCTTTCTCCTCCCTCTCTCCCTCCCTCTCTTTCTCCTTCCTCTCTCCCCCCTCTCTTTCTCCTCCCTCTCTTTCTCCCTCCTCAATCCCTCTTTCTCTCCTCCAGCTGTTTCTTGTCCTTCATCCATGGCATGGGCCCTTCAAAACCTTAGTCTGCTGGACACAGTCAGTCTAGACTCAGGTTCATGTTTTCTCATTAATGTCCATAAAGTCTCAGTCCCAGCCTCTCATCTGGCATCATAAACAACTGTGTTCTCAGCCTCTGACAGCCTCTGACAGCCCCTGGCAGCCTCTGACAGCATCTGACAGCCTCTGACAGCCCCTGACAGCCTCTGACAGCATCTGACAGCATCTGACAGCTTCTGACAGCCTTTGACAGCTTTTGACAGCCAGACAATGTGTTCCTTCTTCCTCATTAAGCCAAAGTGACTCAGCAGAACAGAATGGTCTCTTCCGGAACATGCCCCATGTTCTCTGGCATTCTGTCTGTCACATTCTTCCATATTAGGAAGGGTTTAGGACAGTCTCACGGTCCTGTTCCTCACTGAGTTGAAGCCTTGAGACTAAGAGCATGCTCACTGGGGAAGTATCCAGCCCCACCCTGCCACATATGTATGCAATTCTTATTTTGAAAAATACTATACCCACACTGGCGGCTAAATATTTTCCCATGTACATATGAGCATATTTTCCCATGTACATATGAGCATATTTTCCCATGTACATATGAGCATATTTTCCCATGTACATATGAGCATATTTTCCCATGTACATATGAACATATTTTCCCATGTACATATGAGCATATTTTCCCATGTACATATGAGCATATTCTCCCATGTACATATGAGCATATTTTCCCATGTACATATGAGCATATTTTCCCATGTACATATGAGCATATTTTCCCATGTACATATGAACATATTTTCCCATGTACATATGAGCATATTTTCCCATGTACATATGAGCATATTCTCCCATGTACATATGAGCATATTTTCCCATGTACATATGAGCATATTTTCCCATGTACATATGAACATATTTTCCAAAGTACATATGAGCATATTTTCCCATGTACATATGAGCATATTTTCCCATGTACATAATAATAATAATAATATATGCCATTTAGCAGACGCTTTTATCCAAAGCGACTTACAGACATATGAGCATATTTTCCCATGTACATATGAGCATATTTTCCAAAGTACATATGAGCATATTTTCCCATGTACATATGAACATATTTTCCCATGTACATATGAGCATATTTTCCCATGTACATATGAGCATATTTTCCCATGTACATATGAGCACGTGAGGAAAGCATCACACTTACAAAGTGCAAACACTACAGGATAGGGATGGGCTTATGGATCAAACAGTCTGTGCCATTACAAACAAAATATAGTCCATAACACTGTGTATCTGCCATCGGTAAGCCTTAGAGAGGCTCCTGGGTGGAACCTCCAACCTCCGTTCTCTGTGTCTCTGTTCCCAGAGCTGACAGAACAAACACAGGCCAGGGTGGAACCCCCAACCTCCGTTCTCTGTGTCTCTGTTCCCAGAGCTGACAGAACAAACACAGGCCAGGGTGGAACCCCCAACCTCCATTCTCTGTGTCTCTGTTCCCAGAGCTGAAAGAACAAACACAGGCCAGGGTGGAACTCCCAACCTCCATTCTCTGTGTCTCTGTTCCCAGAGCTGACAGAACAAACACAGGCCAGGGTGGAACTCCCAACCTCCATTCCCTGTGTCTCTGTTCCCAGAGCTGACAGAACCAACACAGGCCAGGGTGGAACTCCCAACCTCCGTTCTCTGTGTCTCTGTTCCCAGAGCTGACAGAACCAACACAGGCCAGGGTGGAACCCCCAACCTCCGTTCTCTGTGTCTCTGTTCCCAGAGCTGACAGAACAAACACAGGCCAGGGTGGAACCCCCAACCTCCGTTCTCTGTGTCTCTGTTCCCAGAGCTGACAGAACAAACACAGGCCAGGGTGGAACCCCCAACCTCCGTTCTCTGTGTCTCTGTTCCCAGAGCTGACAGAACAAACACAGGCCAGGGTGGAACCCCCAACCTCCGTTCTCTGTGTCTCTGTTCCCAGAGCTGACAGAACAAATACAGGCCAGGGTGGAACCCCCAACCTCCATTCTCTGTGTCTCTGTTCCCAGAGCTGACAGAACAAACACAGTCCAGGGTGGAACTCCCAACCTCCGTTCTCTGTGTCTCTGTTCCCAGAGCTGACAGAACAAACACAGGCCAGGGTGGAAGCCCCAACCTCCGTTGAGTAGCATGGCAGTGTGCTATGGTCTGGGGGTAGGCCTGAAAGACAGGCTCTGAGGAAACTGTGTAGCATGGCAGTGTGGTATTGTCTGGGGGTAGGCCTGAAAGACAGGCTCTGAGGAAACTGTGTAGCATGGCAGTGTGGTATTGTCTGGGGGTAGGCCTGAAAGACATATGCTCTGAGGAAACTGAGTAGCATGGCAGTGTGGTATGGTCTGGGGGTAGGCCTGAAATACAGGCTCTGAGGAAACTGTGTAGCATGGCAGTGTGGTATGGTCTGGGGGTAGGCCTGAAAGACAGGCTCTGAGGAAACTGTGTAGCATGGCAGTGTGGTATGGTCTGGGGGTAGGCCTGAAAGACAGGCTCTGAGGATTCTGACTGAGTAAGCCTGCTGTTGTCCAGGACCTGAATTAATTCATTATACACATATCCTGTAAGTAACCTCAGTAGATGTGATCAAACGTCACAGATTGATGATATACAGTGTATATTCAGACCCCTTGACTTTTTTCATATTTTGTTACGTTACAGCCTTATTAAAAAATGTACATTAAAAAAATCATCATCAATATTAAAAAAGCAAAACCAGGTTTTTAGAAATATGTGCTAATTTACAAAAAATGTAATTCTGAAATATCACATTTACATAAGTATTCAGACCCTTTACTCAGTACTTTGTTGAAGCACCTTTGGCAGTGATTACAGCCTCGAGTCTTCTTGGGTATGACACTACAAGCTTGGCACACCTGAATTTGGGGAGTTTCCCCCATTCTTCTCTGCAGATCCTCAGCTCTGTCAGGTTGGATGGGGAGTGTTGATGCACACCTACTTTCAGGTCTCTCCAGAGATGTTGGATCGGGTTCAAGTCCAGGCTCTGGCTGGGCCTCTCAAGGACATTCAGAGACTTGTCCCGAAGCCACTCCTGCGTTGTCTTGGCTGTGTGCTTAGGGTCATTGTCCTGTTGGAAGGTGAACCTTCGCCCCATTCTGAGGTCCTGATCACTCTGGAGCAGGTTTTCATCAAGGATGTCTCTGTACTTTGCTCTGTTCATCTGTCCCTCGATACTGACTAGCCTCCCAGTCCCTGCCGCTGAAAAACATCCTCACAGCATGATGCTGCCAACACTGTGCTTCACCATAGGGATGGTGCCAGGTTTCCTCTAGACTTGACGCTTGGCATTCAGGCCAAAGATTCCAATCTTGGTTTCATCAGACCAGGGAATCTTGGTTCTCATAGTCTGAGAGTCTTTAGGTGCCTTTTGGCAAACTCCAAGCGGGCTTTCATGTGCCTTTTACTGAGGAGTGGCTTCCGTCTGGCCAGTCTACCATAAAGACCTTATTGTTGGAGTGCTGCAGAGATGGTTGTCCTTCTGGAAGGTTCTCCCATCTCCACAAAGGAACTCTGGAGCTCTGTAAGAGTGACCATAGGGTTCTTGGTCACCTCCCTGACCAAGACCCTTCTCCCCCGATTGCTCAGTTTGTCCAGGCGGCCAGCTCTACGAAGAGTCTTGGTGGTTCCAAACCTTTTCCATTTGAGAATGATGGAGGCCACTGTGTTCTTGGTGACCTTCAATGCTGCAGACATTGTTTGGTACCCTTCCCCTGATCTGTGCCTGAACACAATCCCGTCTCGGAGCTCTACGGACAATTCCTTCGACCTCATGGCTTGGATTTTGCTCTGACATGAGGTCGACTGTGGGACCTTATATAGACCGGTGTGTGCCTTTCCAAATCATGTCCAATCAATTTAATTTACAACAGGTGGACTCCAATCAAGTTGTAGAAACATCTCAAGGACGATCAATGGAAACAGGATGCACATGAGCTCAATTTTGAGTCTCAAAGAAAAGGGTCTGAATACTTCTGCAAAGAAGGTACTTAGGTCTTTTATTTTTTATACTTTTGCAAAAATGTCAAAAACCTGTTTTCGCTTTGTTATTATGCAGTATTGTGAGTAGATTGATGACAAAAAATGTGTATTTAATCAATTTTCTGAAGACACTGCATGTAATCCATCAAGTCACATTGACATATGTTATGACTCAAGGAACCATGCAGTTCTGATATATTGGGATCTTTTCCAGAGACGTCTAGACATTCACAGAAAATATGAAACTGTGTTTTTCTGAATCAAATCCTCGAGGGCTATCCTTAAAAGTCATGTCACTGAGGTTTCAAAAGTCAATCGGTCACTGAGAAAAACGACCATTCAAATCACAAAATAAATTCCTGTTAAATTCAAGGTGTGTGATCCAATTTTACATTTACATTACATTTAAGTCATTTAGCAGACGCTCTTATCCAGAGCGACTTACAAATTGGTGCATTCACCTTATGACATCCAGTGGAACAACCACTTTACAATAGTGCATCTAAATATTTTAAGGGGGGAGGGGGGGTGAGAAGGATTACTTTATCCTATCCTAGGTATTCCTTAAAGAGGTGGGGTTTCAGGTGTCTCCGGAAGGTGGTGATTGACTCCGCTGTCCTGGCGTCGTGAGGGAGTTTGTTCCACCATTGGGGAGCCAGAGCAGCGAACAGTTTTGACTGGGCTGAGCGGGAACTGTACTTCCTCAGTGGTAGGGAGGCGAGCAGGCCAGAGGTGGATGAACGCAGTGCCCTTATTTGGGTGTAGGGCCTGATCAGAGCCTGGAGGTACTGAGGTGCCGTTCCCCTCACAGCTCCGTAGGCAAGCACCATGATCTTGTAGCGGATGCGAGCTTCAACTGGAAGCCAGTGGAGAGAGCGGAGGAGCGGGGTGACGTGAGAGAACTTGGGAAGGTTGAACACTAGACGGGCTGCGGCGTTCTGGATGAGTTGTAGGGGTTTAATGGCACAGGCAGGGAGCCCAGCCAACAGCGAGTTGCAGTAATCCAGACGGGAGATGACAAGTGCCTGGATTAGGACCTGCGCCGCTTCCTGTGTGAGGCAGGGTCGTACTCTGCGGATGTTGTAGAGCATGAACTTACAGGAACGGGCCACCGCCTTGATGTTAGTTGAGAACGACAGGGTGTTGTCCAGGATCACGCCAAGGTTCTTAGCGCTCTGGGAGGAGGACACAATGGAGTTGTCAACCGTGATGGCGAGATCATGGAACGGGCAGTCCTTCCCCGGGAGGAAGAGCAGCTCCGTCTTGCCGAAGTTCAGCTTGAGGTGGTGATCCGTCAAACTCAGATTGGACCCTTTGGCCTGAATGCCAAGCGGTACTTCTAGAGGAAAAATTCCTATGGTGAAGCATGGTGGTGGCAGCATCATGCTGTGGGGATATTTTTCAGAGACAGGGACTGGGAGACTAGTCAGGATCGAGGTAAAGATGAATGGAGAAAAGTACAAAGATTCTTGATGAAAACTTGCTCCAGAGCACTCAGGACCTCAGACTGGGGCGAAGGTTCACCATCCAGCAGGACAACAACCCAAAGCACACAGCCAAGACAATGTAGGAGTGGCTTTGGGACTTCCTTGAGTGGCCCAGCCACAGCCCAGACATGAACCCGATCTAACATATCTGGAGAGGCCTAAACATAGCTGTGCAGAGATGCTCCCCATCCATCCTGACAGAGCTTGAGAGGATCTGCAGAGAATAATGGGAGAAACTCCCCAAATAGAGGTGTGCCAAGCTTGTAGCATTATACCCAAGAAGACTTGAGGCTGTAATCACTGCCAAAGGTGCTTCAACAAAATACTGAGTAAAGGGTCTGAATACTTATGTAAATGTGGTATTTCAGTTTTTTCCCCATAAATTAGCAAACATTTCTCAAAAAGCTTTTTTTTGCATTTAATCCTATCTGATTGCCGAAATCCAATCAGATAACTTCTGAAAAACTCGGCCAAGTCTATAGGCATCCAAAGACTGTGGTTCAAAGCAACTTATTTCACAGATTAAGACTAAAGAGCTAATATCCTCTGTTTTATCAACAGGTATCAGATGAAACTGAGTAACTGATCAATTACAATATAGGAGCTGGATAAATCTAATGATAAATATTAGTAGACGATCATCTGAACACACCTCAATACATTCACTCACTTTTTTTGTCTGCTGATATAGCACATAACTACAATAAAGGTCTATCCGGTCATTAGTCAGTAAGGATGACTTCCCCCTGCTGAGAGGAGCATGGTTGCAATCAGAAGAGAAGGCCCTTAGTTGTCCTCTCCCTGCTCACATAGAGAGCCTCATTCGGCCTGCCTGCATCCCTGTTCCACTCGCATAAACACAATTTAGTCCAGGAATCCACCTCTCAATGTATTCCACCCAATGTAATCAGGATGCGTCGTCTCATTTGATTCCAGCCAGAGGTTTAAGTCATATTAAATGGTACCTTAACGGTCACAATGATTTGGTATGTTGACGGTTAATGAGCATGAAAAAGACTATTTGGAAGAGGAAAGACGTTCAGCTTCTGTGACTCCCTCAGCTCATCAAGGTCACATTAGCTTAATCATAAGGGTGTGATTCAAGCGACATGTTGTTTACATACTACTAAAGCTAATGTAGTTTAGTACGGTGCTTTATTTCTCACAGGCTGAGAAAGAGATAGGAAGACAACGAGGTCTGTGAATGAATAGGCTGGTAGGAAACTGGAACACACACACACTCCTGCAGGATAAGGAGATAGGAAGACAACGAGGTCTGTGAATGAATAGGCTGGTAGGAAACTGGAACACACACACACTCCTGCAGGATAAGGAGATAGGAAGACAACGAGGTCTGCATGAATAGGCTGGTAGGAAACTGGAACACACACACCCTGCAGGATAAGGAGATTGGAAGACAACGAGGTCTGTGAATGAATAGGCTGGTAGGAAACTGGAACACACACACACTCCTGCAGGATAAGGAGATAGGAAGACAACGAGGTCTGTGAATGAATAGGCTGGTAGGAAACTGGAACACACACACACTCCTGCAGGATAAGGAGATAGGAAGACAACGAGGTCTGTGAATGAATAGGCTGGTAGGAAACTGGAACACACACACTCCTGCAGGATAAGGAGATTGGAAGACAACGAGGTCTGTGAATGAATAGGCTGGTAGGAAACTGGAACACACACACTCCTGCAGGATAAGGAGATTGGAAGACAACGAGGTCTGTGAATGAATAGGCTGGTAGGAAACTGCAGGATAAGGAGATAGGAAGACAACGAGGTCACAGATGGAAGACAACGAGGTAGGAATAGGCTGGTAGGAAACTGGAACACACACACACTCCTACAGGATAAGGAGACTGGTTGACAACGAGGTCTGTGAATGAATAGGCTGGTAGGAAACTGGAACACACACACACTCCTGCAGGATAAGGAGATAGGAAGACAACGAAGTCTGTGAATGAATAGGCTGGTAGGAAACTGGAACACACACACACTCCTGCAGGATAAGGAGATAGGAAGACAACGAAGTCTGTGAATGAATAGGCTGGTAGGAAACTGGAACACACACACACTCCTGCAGGATAAGGAGATAGGAAGACAATGAGGTCTGTGAATGAATAGGCTGGTAGGAAACTGGAACACACACACACTCCTGCAGGATAAGGAGATAGGAAGACAACGAGGTCTGTGAATGAATAGGCTGGTAGGAAACTGGAACACACACACACTCCTGCAGGATAAGGAGACTGGAAGACAACGAGGTCTGTGAATGAATAGGCTGGTAGGAAACTGGAACACACACACAGGATAAGGAGATTGGAAGAACGAGCCTGAGGGCAAAGTAGACTGACGCATTTACCCCGTGTCAGTCTTTCTTTCTGTCTGAGCCAAGAGCAACAGTCTGGCACATGGCATCTGACTGAGTGATGGAGAGACTCCTAACACAAGGCCCAGCTCTCTCAGCACCAGGAAACAATGTGACCTCACACACACACACACACACACACACACACACACACACACACACACACACACACACACACACACACACACACACACACACACACACACACACACACACACACACACACACACACACACACACACACACACACACACACACACACACACACACACACACACACACACACACACACACACACAAGCAGATGTTACTAAAAGGTCATCTGGAACAGCTTGGCCAATCTGGGCCAGTAACTGTAATTTAATATAAGACAAACTCTCCCTTCCAGCGCATTAGAAGCAATCGCAACCATTACACAGACAACTTGGACCACTCCGATGCAATGTGGGTCCCACAGCACAATCAGTCCGTCTACACCTGACAGTTTACAACAGAGACAGATAACTAACTACATGTAATAAATACAACATTTCCAGGCCGAAACATAGACTTCCAGGTTAATTATCAGGAGAATAAAGATTAAGTAGCAAAAAAACAGATGGTTTTAATATAATTGAATATTATTGCAACAATAAGACATGCTCAATACATTATGAGGTTTATTAAGGAGTTTATAATGGTGCTCATGCCTGAATGCTCCCAGCTGGAAACTAACAATATGAACATGAGGTTATCAGAAACACTCAAAGAAGGTCAACATGACTTTTAAAGATTAAGAGGAAAAGCACGGCCACGGAAGAGAAACTCTGAAAAGTAAAAGTATGGAAAATACTGTCTCTCTCAAAATGTTCTTTCTAGAAATAGACATAATTTCCTCAGTTCAAGTTAAATGAGTCTCGTTTCAGAGTGGGACCATGTCCAAAGTAGTGAACAGCCCCAGCAGACTGACCCCTCTCACCCTCTCCCTCCTCCACTCAACATCTGGCCACGGCCAGGCATAAAAGCATGAGCTCCGTATCACATTATAATGTCCTTTCCCTCACCCCCTCACCCCTACCCCCTTCACACAGCAGCTTCAGTCTACCAAGGAAACACTGGCCGTCTGTGTCTGGTTCGGAGCTTCCTCTCTTCTCCCCCTGTCTAATAGAGCTGCTAGCTAGCGTACGGCTGACTGGCTGCTGTGTAAACAGCAGGCCTGACTATACTGTACACTGTGACAGTGGACAAGCTGTACCAGCGGAGGAGAGCAGCACAGCAGGTGGACATGTGCTACATGACGCTGGAGGTCGCAGATGATTTACACACAAAACTGAAAGGATGATTGGCCAGTCAAAAGGTATTCTGTACATTGAAAGAGAGGCCACAGAAACCCTATCTAACTTCATAGATGAGAGGACAAGACACAGAGGCCCTATCTAACTTCATAGATGAGAGGACAAGACACAGAGGCCCTATCTAACTTCATAGATGAGAGGACAAGACACAGAGGCCCTATCTAACTTCATCGATGAGAGGACAAGACACAGAGGCCCTATCTAACTTCATAGATGAGAGGACAAGACACAGAAACACTATCTAACTTCATAGATGAGAGGACAAGACACAGAGGCCCTATCTAACTTCATAGATGAGAGGACAAGACACAGAGGCCCTATCTAACTTCATAGATGAGAGGACAAGACACAGAGGCCCTATCTAACTTCATAGATGAGAGGACAAGACACAGAGGCCCTATCTAACTTCATAGATGAGAGGACAAGACACAGAGGCCCTATCTAACTTCATAGATGAGAGGACAAGACACAGAGGCCCTATCTAACTTCATAGATGAGAGGACAAGACACAGAGGCCCTATCTAACTTCATAGATGAGAGGACAAGACACAGAGGCCCTATCTAACTTCATAGATGAGAGGACAAGACACAGAGGCCCTATCTAACTTCATAGATGAGAGGACAAGACACAGAAACCCTATCTAACTTCATAGATGAGAGGACAAGACACAGAGGCCCTATCTAACTTCATAGATGAGAGGACAAGACACAGAAACCCTATCTAACTTCATTGGTGAGAGGACAAGACACAGAGGCCCTATCTAACTTCATAGATGAGAGGACAAGACACAGAAACCCTATCTAACTTCATAGATGAGAGGACAAGACACAGAAACCCTATCTAACTTCATAGATGAGAGGACAAGACACAGAGGCCCTATCTAACTTCATTGGTGAGAGGACAAGACACAGAGGCCCTATCTAACTTCATAGATGAGAGGACAAGACACAGAAACCCTATCTAACTTCATAGGTGAGAGGACAAGACACAGAAACCCTATCTAACTTCATTGGTGAGAGGACAAGACACAGAAACCCTATCTAACTTCATAGGTGAGAGGACAAGACACAGAAACCCTATCTAACTTCATTGGTGAGAGGACAAGACACAGAGGCCCTATCTAACTTCATAGATGAGAGGACAAGACACAGAAACCCTATCTAACTTCATAGATGAGAGGACAAGACACAGAGGCCCTATCTAACTTCATAGATGAGAGGACAAGACACAGAAACCCTATCTAACTTCATAGATGAGAGGACAAGACACAGAAACCCTATCTAACTTCATAGATGAGAGGACAAGACACAGAAACCCTATCTAACTTCATAGATGAGAGGACAAGACACAGAGGCCCTATCTAACTTCATAGATGAGAGGACAAGACACAGAAACCCTATCTAACTTCATAGATGAGAGGACAAGACACAGAGGCCCTATCTAACTTCATAGATGAGAGGACAAGACACAGAGGCCCTATCTAACTTCATAGATGAGAGGACAAGACACAGAAACCCTATCTAACTTCATAGATGAGAGGACAAGACACAGAAACCCTATCTAACTTCATAGATGAGAGGACAAGACACAGAAACCCTATCTAACTTCATTGGTGAGAGGACAAGACACAGAGGCCCTATCTAACTTCATAGATGAGAGGACAAGACACAGAGGCCCTATCTAACTTCATAGATGAGAGGACAAGACACAGAGGCCCTATCTAACTTCATAGATGAGAGGACAAGACACAGAGGCCCTATCTAACTTCATAGATGAGAGGACAAGACACAGAGGCCCTATCTAACTTCATAGATGAGAGGACAAGACACAGAAACCCTATCTAACTTCATTGGTGAGAGGACAAGACACAGAGGCCCTATCTAACTTCATAGATGAGAGGACAAGACACAGAAACCCTATCTAACTTCATAGATGAGAGGACAAGACACAGAAACCCTATCTAACTTCATAGGTGAGAGGACAAGACACAGAAACCCTATCTAACTTCATTGGTGAGAGGACAAGACACAGAGGCCCTATCTAACTTCATAGATGAGAGGACAAGACACAGAGGCCCTATCTAACTTCATAGATGAGAGGACAAGACACAGAGGCCCTATCTAACTTCATAGATGAGAGGACAAGACACAGAGGCCCTATCTAACTTCATAGATGAGAGGACAAGACACAGAGGCCCTATCTAACTTCATAGATGAGAGGACAAGACACAGAGGCCCTATCTAACTTCATAGATGAGAGGACAAGACACAGAAACCCTATCTAACTTCATTGGTGAGAGGACAAGACACAGAGGCCCTATCTAACTTCATAGATGAGAGGACAAGACACAGAAACCCTATCTAACTTCATAGATGAGAGGACAAGACACAGAAACCCTATCTAACTTCATAGGTGAGAGGACAAGACACAGAAACCCTATCTAACTTCATTGGTGAGAGGACAAGACACAGAGGCCCTATCTAACTTCATAGATGAGAGGACAAGACACAGAAACCCTATCTAACTTCATAGATGAGAGGACAAGACACAGAAACCCTATCTAACTTCATAGATGAGAGGACAAGACACAGAAACCCTATCTAACTTCATAGATGAGAGGACAAGACACAGAGGCCCTATCTAACTTCATAGATGAGAGGACAAGACACAGAAACCCTATCTAACTTCATAGATGAGAGGACAAGACACAGAAACCCTATCTAACTTCATTGGTGAGAGGACAAGACACAGAGGCCCTATCTAACTTCATAGATGAGAGGACAAGACACAGAAACCCTATCTAACTTCATAGATGAGAGGACAAGACACAGAAACCCTATCTAACTTCATAGATGAGAGGACAAGACACAGAAACCCTATCTAACTTCATAGATGAGAGGACAAGACACAGAAACCCTATCTAACTTCATAGATGAGAGGACAAGACACAGAAACCCTATCTAACTTCATAGATGAGAGGACAAGACACAGAAACCCTATCTAACTTCATAGATGAGAGGACAAGACACAGAGGCCCTATCTAACTTCATAGATGAGAGGACAAGACACAGAGGCCCTATCTAACTTCATAGATGAGAGGACAAGACACAGAGGCCCTATCTAACTTCATAGATGAGAGGACAAGACACAGAAACCCTATCTAACTTCATAGATGAGAGGACAAGACACACAGAGGCCCTATCTAACTTCATAGATGAGAGGACAAGACACAGAGGCCCTATCTAACTTCATAGATGAGAGGACAAGACACAGAGGCCCTATCTAACTTCATAGATGAGAGGACAAGACACAGAGGCCCTATCTAACTTCATAGATGAGAGGACAAGACACAGAGGCCCTATCTAACTTCATAGATGAGAGGACAAGACACAGAAACCCTATCTAACTTCATAGATGAGAGGACAAGACACAGAGGCCCTATCTAACTTCATAGATGAGAGGACAAGACACAGAGGCCCTATCTAACTTCATAGATGAGAGGACAAGACACAGAGGCCCTATCTAACTTCATAGATGAGAGGACAAGACACAGAGGCCCTATCTAACTTCATAGATGAGAGGACAAGACACAGAGGCCCTATCTAACTTCATAGATGAGAGGACAAGACACAGAGGCCCTATCTAACTTCATAGATGAGAGGACAAGACACAGAGGCCCTATCTAACTTCATAGATGAGAGGACAAGACACAGAGGCCCTATCTAACTTCATAGATGAGAGGACAAGACACAGAGGCCCTATCTAACTTCATAGATGAGAGGACAAGACACAGAGGCCCTATCTAACTTCATAGATGAGAGGACAAGACACAGAGGCCCTATCTAACTTCATAGATGAGAGGACAAGACACAGAGGCCTAGTCTACCTCAGTAAAGTATAAGCCAACTGACAGAGACACAAAGATTTGGTCCCATTGCTGCCGTTTACTCCTCGATTCATCTCTCTCTTTTTTCGCATTGAACTAATATCTGAGCTAAGGGAGCACAAAAAGAGAGAAGAAAAGAGGCTTGTGTGTATATGAACCAAACAGACAGCATGAAGACAGGTAAAAGACAAGCTGTGTGCTTTGATATATTTTATATGTTGAAACTGTTGGTAAATGCCATTTCCACTGTTTCTCTGTGTTGTGTTGTGTTGTGAGCTACAGTGAGCTGATGAAAGAGTGAGAGGCCAGTCTGTACTGATAGGCATGAGAGCAGACTGGGATTGAAACTGACAGAGAAACACAGGGGTTATACACTGAAGCCTTTCAAAACGCTCCTAACACACAGCACTGTCAAAACACAGCCCCAAAGCTTTAAGGTTCCAAATTGTGAAATGATTTGTGCACACTGACACATTTATTCTCTCTCTCTCTCTCTCTCTCTCTCTCTCTCTCTCTCTCTCTCTCTCTCTCTCTCTCTCTCTCTCTCTCTCTCTCTCTCTCTCTCTCACCATCGCCCTCTCTCTCTCTCTCTCTCTCTCTCTCTCTCTCTCTCTCTCTCTCTCTCTCTCTCTCTCACCATCGCCCTCTCTCTCTCTCTCTCTCTCACCATCGCCCTCTCATTCTCTCTCTCTCTCACCATCACCCTCTCTCTCTATCTCTCTCTCTCTCATCCCTTTAGAGAACATGAGAGGATCTGACATTTTTGTTCTTTGAGGTTTTGGATCCAGGTGCACCAGCCACATTATCAGGAGGAGCCGTGTTTTACTGCGCTGTGTTGCATATTTCCATGACAATAAATAAACATCAATTATCATAGTTTCCTCAGGCTCCCTTCCACACCCTCCTTGCAGAACTCACTGTCAGCTCTCTCTCAACCCTAGGAAGACATTTCCATATTTGTATTTATTTAACCTTTATTTAACTAGGCAAGTTAGTTAATTAAGAACAAATTCTTATTTACGATGACGGCCTACCAAAAGGCAAAAGGCCTCCTGCGGGGGCTGGGATTAAAAATAAAAAATGAACACAATATAAATATAGGACAAAACACACATCACAACAAGAGAGACAACACAACACTACATAAAGAGACCTAAGACAATAACACAGCATGGTAGCAACACAACATAACACCACCATGGTAGCAACTTAACATGGTAGCAGCACAAAACATGGTACAAACAGACAACAGCACAGAGGGCAAGAAGGTAGAGACAACAATACATCACACAAAGCAGCCACAACTATCAGTAAGAGTGTCCATGATTGAGTCTTTGAATGAAGAGATTGAGATAAAACTGTCTAGTTTGAGTGTTTGTTGCAGCTCATTCCAGTCACTAGCTGCATCGAACTGAAAAGAGGAGCGACCCAGGGATGTGTGTGTATTGGGGTCCTTTAACAGAATGTTACTAGCAGAACGGGTGTTGTATGTGGAGGATGAGGGCTGCAGTAGATATCTCAGACAGGGGGGAGTGAGGCCTAAGAGGGCTTTATAAATAAGCATCAACCAGTGGCTCTTCCGCCGGGTATACAGAGATGACCAGTTTACAGAGGAGTATAGAGTGCAGTGATGTGTCCTATAAGGAGCATTGGTGGCAAATCTGATGGCCGAATGGTAAAGATATATACAAGTGAAGCAGAATGAGATGTGGTGTAAAGTGACATGTTGTCACCACAATCAAGCACACAGTCTTGATCGGCCAGTTTGTGCTTATGAATATGTTCTCAGCTTTTAAAAGCCCAAACTCGGTCAGTCTTCCACAAACCGTATTTAGCCTGTTGTGGGTTGTAAAATCCTTGATCTTATCAAAACAGGAAAGGGCAATGACATCAACAGTGCCATTATTGTAGACAGTAGATGTTACTGTATATTGGCACAGTACAGTTATACAGCACACATGCTACTTAACTGACAAGTAGAGTAACAGTTAAGGCAGAAAAATAACATACGAGAAATAAGACGCAAAGCACCTGTTGTTTCATACACACAAAATGCTTCAGATATATACTATCCCCATAAGGTGTTTCAGAGGGGTGAAATCATAGACCAGTCTCCCTTTCCCCCTTATCCCTATGTCATTAAACTTTCAGCCAGACCATTACTGTCAGGGCCCACCCCTGATACTCTCCCTTTTTCTTTCACACTGAGCCAGAGTAGTGTATGTCTGTCTGTCCATCACATCCACCTCCAGAGTAGTATATGTCTGTCTGTCTGTCTGTCTGTCTGTCTGTCTGTCTGTCTGTCTGTCTGTCTGTCTGTCTGTCTGTCTGTCTGTCTGTCTGTCTGTCTGTCTGTCTGTCTGTCTGTCTGTCTGTCTGTCTGTCTGTCTGTCTGTCTGTCTGTCTGTCTGTCTGTCTGTCTGTCTGTCTGTCTGTCCATCACATCCACCTCCAGGTTTCTCCCTCTATTGCCCTCCCCATCCAATCGGCCAAGTTTGTGCTTATGAATATGTTCTCTCTCTTTCTAATGCTGAGAGATTGACATAACAATCCCTCTCACTAATTCTCTCAATTCAATTCAATTCGCTTTATTGGCATGACGTAACAATGTACATATTGCCAAAGCTTATTGTTGATATTTACAATATAAAAATAAATAGAAATGAGAATCAAAATTGTCAACGGGACAACAGTAACAACAATAACCAAGGGTCAAAATAAGCATACATTGAACAATAACAATAAGCATAAGGTAGAGTACATGTGCAGATTGATTGGTCTGTCAGACACTGTCCCTCATCTTATGGCAGACAGCAATGTAGTGCGCTGCCAACCCACAGCTCTCTGCGTCCTCCCCCAACAGGACGGGTAGCCTATCCTCATCAGAGAGGTCTTTGAAACCTTGAATAAGGGTTTCAAATTTGGGGAAATGACGCTCTCTAATTGTTTTATATTTTTGACATTTTGTCAGGGAATGCAGCTCCGTCTCAGGTTCTGTTGTTGTGCAGTGGTTGCACAGCCTTTCCTCTACAGGGAGCCAGGTTTTCCTGTGTCTACCCTTCTCAATGGCAAGGCTGTGCTCACTGAGCCTGTACTTTGTCGAGGTTTTTCTAATGTTTTGGTCAAATATTTAGCCATGGTGTACTGTCAATTTAGGAACAGATAGCACTGCATTTTGCTTTGTGCTTGTGTTTCCTAATAAGCAATATCATTTTTTAAAACTTTTTTTGTTCCCTCTCCCTCTCCCTCTCCCTCTCCCTCTCCCTCTCCCTCTCCCTCTCCCTCTCCCTCTCCCTCTCTCTCAATCTGTGGCAATAAATAAACATCAATTATCATAGTTTCCTCAGGCTCCTTTCCACACCCTCCTTGCAGAACGCATTGTGTTAGTTCTCTCTCTCAACCCTGGGAAGACATTTCCATACAAGCGAAGCAGACAGAGATGTGTTGTAAAGTGACTGGTTGTCATTACGATCATAGCACACATTAGGCATGATCGGCCAAGTTTGTGCTTATGAATATGTTCTCTTTTTTTAACAGCCCAAGCCTGGATGGGAAACCTGTTTTTCTTTTCTGAGGAATTTCTGAGAGAGAGGGTCACCGCAACTTGAGCAGAAACCCACTAATCGGGTGGTCTCCAAATGTAACCAGTCAATCTAAGAAGAAAATCATGCATAATCTCACTGGAGCTTACTTTGAGATACCCTCACAGTCGAACTAGAGCTAGGTCTGTGCATGCTCTCCATCACTCTGCTGATACGTGGAAAAACTCTCTCTCCAACCCTCGAGCCATGGACATGAACTGCTAACACGAGACAAGAGATTAAAGCGTTCTTGGATACCCAGTTGCTATCACCTCGTAAAGTCTGCTAATCAAAGTGGCATGCTAGCCTAGCTCCTAGCCTCCCTAGTTAGGGTTAGCGTGTGCTGCTCTGTGGCTCAGGGGGTGTGGGGAGGCTGGTAAGCAGCTGAAGTGACAAAGGGGAGGCGTTGAGTGATGGAAAGAATACATCTGGCAGAGGATAACTGATGGATATAAAGGTGGTTTCTCCAGAATGGGATGAACACAGCAGTGTGGATGATACTGGTTTCTCTCTCAGAAGAAAAAGGGGCTAACCTCTATGTCCTCACCCAAACTAGCCTTTATCATCCAGTCAGATCTGAGCTGCCTGAAATAGATAATAAGATGATAGTTAGAGCTGTATAATTAGATTTCAGTGCAGCCTTTGATGTTATTGATCATTATGTGTTATTGAAAAAACTCACTTGGCTTTACATCACCTGCCTACACGGTTGGAGAGTTATTTATCAAATAGAACTCAATGGAAGTTTCTCTAACAACAGATATGTACAGTGCGGTATCCATCAGGGCAGTTGCCTTGGGACGTTACCCTTCTCTATTTAAAAAAATGATTTGCCACTTACAAGAAGATTCAATGCTGTAATCGCTGCCAAAGGTACTTCAACAAAGTACTGAGTAAAGGGTCTGAACACTAATGTAAATGTTATATTTTTGGGATTTTTAATACATTTGCTAAAATTTCTATAAACCTGGCTTTGCTTTGTCATTATGGGGTATTGTGTGTAGATTGATGAGGGGGAAAAAACGATTGAATACATTTTAGAAAAATTGTAACGTAACAAAATGTGGAAAAAGTGAAGGGGTCTGAATACTTTCCGAAAGCACTGTATTTGTACGCTTTGTGTGGACCCCAGGAAGAGTAACTGCTGCAACTAAGTAACTAATGGGGATCCTAATCAACTAAACTAAGCCTCTTTGATCAATGGTAGAACAACACATTGCATGACAAAGAAATAACTTTAAACCCAATAATCTGTCTCCTCACTATAACATGTTTTCCTATAGTAGACTCATTCATAGAGCCCTGAACCATAAATGTATTCTGTCTCCTCACTATAACATGTTTTCCTAAAGTAGACTCAGTAGACTGCTTTCCTAAAGTGGACCCCTACAAATCAGCCGGGCTAGACAATCTGGACCCTTTCTTTCTAAAATTATCTGCCGAAATTGTTGCCACCCCTATTACTAGCCTGTTCAACCTCTCTTTCGTGTCGTCTGAGATTCCCAAAGATTGGAAAGCAGCTGCGGTCATCCCCCTCTTCAAAGGGGGGGACACTCTTGACCCAAACTGCTACAGACCTATATCTATCCTACCATGCCTTTCTAAGGTCTTCGAAAGCCAAGTCAACAAACAGATTACCGACCATTTCGAATCTAACCATACCTTCTCTGCTATGCAATCTGGTTTCAGAGCTGGTCATGGGTGCACCTCAGCCACGCTCAAGGTCCTAAACGATATCTTAACCGCCATCGATAAGAAACATTACTGTGCAGCCGTATCCATTGATCTGGCCAAGGCTTTCGATTCTGTCAACCACCACATCCTCATCGGCAGACTCGACAGCCTTGGTTTCTCAAATGATTGCCTCGCCTGGTTCACCAACTACTTCTCTGATAGAGTTCAGTGTGTCAAATCGGAGGGTCTGCTGTCCGGACCTCTGGCAGTCTCTATGGGGGTGCCACAGGGTTCAATTCTTGGACCGACTCTCTTCTCTGTATACATCAATGAGGTCGCTCTTGCTGCTGGTGAGTCCCTGATCCACCTCTACGCAGACGACACCTTTCTGTATACTTCCGGCCCTTCTTTGGACACTGTGTTAACAACCCTCCAGGCAAGCTTCAATGCCATACAACTCTCCTTCCGTGGCCTCCAATTGCTCTTAAATACAAGTAAAACTAAATCCATGCTCTTCAACCGATCGCTACCTGCACCTACCCGCCTGTCCAACATCACTACTCTGGACGGCTCTGACTTAGAATACGTGGACAACTACAAATACTTAGGTGTCTGGTTAGACTGTAAACTCTCCTTCCAGACCCATATCAAACATCTCCAATCCAAAGTTAAATCTAGAATTGGCTTCCTATTTCGCAACAAAGCATCCTTCACTCATGCTGCCAAACATACCCTTGTAAAACTGACCATCCTACCAATCCTCGACTTTGGCGATGTCATTTACAAAATAGCCTCCAATACCCAAATTGGATGCAGTCTATCACAGTGCAATCCGTTTTGTCACCAAAGCCCCATATACTACCCACCATTGCGACCTGTACACTCTCGTTGGCTGGCCCTCGCTTCATACTCGTCGCCAAACCCACTGGCTCCATGTCATCTACAAGACCCTGCTAGGTAAAGTCCCCCCTTATCTCAGCTCGCTGGTCACCATAGCATCTCCCACCTGTAGCACACGCTCCAGCAGGTAGATCTCTCTGGTCACCCCCAAAACCAATTCTTTCTTTGGCCGCCTCTCCTTCCAGTTCTCTGCTGCCAGTGACTGGAACGAACTGCAAAAATCTCTGAAACTGGAAACACTTATCTCCCTCACTAGCTTTAAGCACCAACTGTCAGAGCATCTTACAGATTACTGCACCTGTACATAGCCCACCTATAATTTAGCCCAAGCAACTACCTCTTTCCCAACTGTATTTAATTTATTTATTTATTTTGCTCCTTTGCACCCCATTATTTTTATGTCGACTTTGCACATTCTTCCATTGCAAAACTACCATTCCAGTGTTTTACTTGCTATATTGTATTTACTTTGCCACCATGGACTTTTTTGCCTTTACCTCCCTTCTCACCTCATTTGCTCACATTGTATATAGACTTGTTTATACTGTATTATTGACTGTATGTTTGTTTTACTCCATGTGTAACTCTGTGTCGTTGTATCTGTCGAACTGCTTTGCTTTATCGTGGCCAGGTCGCAATTGTAAATGAGAACTTGTTCTCAACTTGCCTACCTGGTTAAATAAAGGTGAAATAAAATAAAACAAATAAAATAGAGCCCTGAACCATAAATGTATTCTGTAATTCTCACTATAACATGTTTTCCTATAGTAGACTCATTCATAGAGCCCTGAACCATAAATGTATTCTGTAATTCTCACTATAACATGTTTTCCTATAGTAGACTCATTCATAGAGCCCTGAACCATAAATGTATTCTGTAATTCTCACTATAACATGTTTTCCTATAGTAGACTCATTCATAGAGCCCTGAACCATAAATGTATTCTGTAATTCTCACTATAACATGTTTTCCTATAGTAGACTCATTCATAGAGCCCTGAACCATACATGTATTCTGTAATTCTCACTATAACATGTTTTCCTATAGTAGACTCATTCATAGAGCCCTGAACCATAAATGTATTCTGTAATTCTCACTATAACATGTTTTCCTATAGTAGACTCATTCATAGAGCCCTGAACCATAAATGTATTCTGTAATTCTCACTATAACATGTTTTCCTATAGTAGACTCATTCATAGAGCCCTGAACCATACACGTATTCTGTAATTCTCACTATAACATGTTTTCCTATAGTAGACTCATTCATAGAGCCCTGAACCATAAATGTATTCTGTCTCCTCACTATAACATGTTTTCCTATAGTAGACTCATTCATAGAGCCCTGAACCATAAATGTATTCTGTCTCCTCACCTTAACATGTTTTCCTATAGTAGACTCATTCATAGAGCCCTGAACCATAAATGTATTCTGTAATTCTCACTATAACATGTTTTCCTATAGTAGACTCATTCATAGAGCCCTGAACCATAAATGTATTCTGTCTCCTCACTATAACATGTTTTCCTATAGTAGACTCATTCATAGAGCCCTGAACCATAAATGTATTCTGTAATTCTCACTATAACATGTTTTCCTATAGTAGACTCATTCATAGAGCCCTGAACCATAAATGTATTCTGTAATTCTCACTATAACATGTTTTCCTATAGTAGACTCATTCATAGAGCCCTGAACCATAAATGTATTCTGTCTCCTCACTATAACATGTTTTCCTATAGTAGACTCATTCATAGAGCCCTGAACCATAAATGTATTCTGTCTCCTCACTATAACATGTTTTCCTATCGTAGACTCATTCATAGAGCCCTGAACCATACATGTATTCTGTCTCCTCACTATAACATGTTTTCCTATAGTAGACTCATTCATAGAGCCCTGAACCATAAATGTATTCTGTCTCCTCACTATAACATGTTTTCCTATCGTAGACTCATTCATAGAGCCCTGAACCATACATGTAGTCTGTAATTCTCACTATAACATGTTTTCCTATAGTAGACTCATTCATAGAGCCCTGAACCATAAATGTAGTCTGTAATTCTCACTATAACATGTTTTCCTAAAGTAGACTCATTCATAGAGCCCTGAACCATACATGTAGTCTGTAATTCTCACTATAACATGTTTTCCTAAAGTAGACTCATTCATAGAGCCCTGAACCATAAATGTAGTCTGTAATTCTCACTATAACATGTTTTCCTAAAGTAGACTCATTCATAGAGCCCTGAACCATACATGTAGTCTGTAATTCTCACTATAACATGTTTTCCTATAGTAGACTCATTCATAGAGCCCTGAACCATACATGTATTCAGCTCACAGAATATCAAACATGACCGTATGAGATGACAGTATGTCACCATGTGATGTCACATGCTGGCCTGGTTTGACTCAAAGTAATTCATCCTAGGGCACTGTCGCTGTTATGTTGTCAAAACTACAACCAATCAATACAACTCGTCACATCAGTCAACAGTATAAACAAGATAAATCACCCAGATATGTGTAAAAAGTTGTGTTGACAGATCTAGAACTGGGCCCTAGAACTGGAGCCTAGAACTGGACCCTAGAACTGGAACCTAGAACTGGACCCTAGAACTGGAACCTAGAACTGGAGCCTAGAACTGGAACCTAGAACTGGACCCTAGAACTGGAGCCTAGAACTGGACCCTAGAACTGGAACCTAGAACTGGACCCTAGAACTGGAGCCTAGAACTGGACCCTAGAACTGGAGCCTAGAACTGGACCCTAGAACTGGAACCTAGAACTGGACCCTAGAACTGGACCCTAGAACTGGACCCTAGAACTGGAACCTAGAACTGGGCCCTAGAACTGGAGCCTAGAACTGGACGCCCTGACCTTAGAGAGCGTTTTATGTCTCTATTTTGGTTTGGTCTTGGTGTGATTTGGGTGGGCATTCTATGTTAATTTTTCTATGTTCTGTATTTCTTTGTTTTGGCCGGGTATGGTTCTCAATCAGGGACAGCTGTCTATTGTTGTCTCTGATTGGGAACCATACTTAGGTAGCCTTTTCTCACCTGTGTTTTGTGGGTAGTTGTTTTCTGTTTTGTGCCTGCACCAGACAGAACTGGTTCACGTTGTTAGTTTTGTTCTAGTGTTCAGATTTCAATTAACATCATGAACACATGCTGGGCTTTGGTCCTCATCCTTCAACAGTCGTTACAGATTAGGTATTTTATTAGGATCCCCATTAGCTGTTGCAAAATCAGCAGCTACTCTTCCTGGGGTCCACACAAAACATGAAACATAATACAGAACATCATTAGACAAGAACAGCTCAAGGACAGAACTACATACATTTTTTTAAAGGCACACGTAGCCTACATATCAATGCATCCACACAAACTATCGAGGTCAAATAGAGGAGAGGCGTTGTGCTTTCTGTTTTATTAAACCAGGTTTGCTGTTTGTTTGAGCAACATGAGATGGAAGGAAGTTCCATGCAATAAGGGCTCTATATAATACTGTACGCTTTCTTCTTTCAAATCAAATCAAATGTTATTTGTCACATACACATGGTTAGCAGATGTTAATGCGAGTGTAGCGAAATGCTTGTGCTTCTAGTTCCGATAATGCAGTGATAACCAACAAGTAATCTAACTAACAATTCCAAAACTACTGTCTTATACACAGTGTAAGGGGATAAAGAATATGTACATAAGGATATATGAATGAGTGATGGTACAGAGCAGCATACAGTAGATGGTATCGAGTACAGTATATACATATGAGATGAGTATGTAGACAAAGTAAACAAAGTGGCATAGTTAAAGTGGCTAGTGATACATGTATTACATAAGGATGCAGTCGATGATGTAGAGTACAGTATATACGTATGCATATGAGATGAATAATGTAGGGTAAGTAACATTATATAAGGTAGCATTGTTTAAAGTGGCTAGTGATATTCTTGAATTTGTTCTGGATTTGTGGACTGTGAAAAGACCCCTGGTGGCATGTCTGGTGGGGTAAGTGTGTGTGTCAGAGCTGTGTGTAAATTGACTATGCAAACAATTTGGGATTTTCAACACATGAATGTTTCTTACAAAAATAAGAAGTGATGCAGTCAGTCTCTCCTCAACACTTAGCCAAGAGAGACTGACATGTATAGTATTTATATCAGCCCTCTGATTACAATGAAGAGCAAAAAGTGATGCTCTGTTCTGGGCCAACTGCAGCTCAACTTGGTCTTTCCTTGCAGCACTGGACCACACGATTGACAATAATCAAACAAACATTGGTGACCTCACCACCACTTGAACTGCCTTGCTGTCTACAGTACCTAAATAAGGAAAACAGAAACCTGGCTCCCTTTACTTTTCACCACTTTACCAGTAATGATGTATTCCCAGAACATGCTATCCCCTAAAACTTAAATTAGCCATGTACTTAGATGTATTATTTCAGATCATCAAACACATGTCTTCAGCAGTACAGATATGAAGAATGAGGGTTTGCTACATGGCTGAATCCCATGTGCATCATCATCGTCTAACATGGCCTGAGTGTTTTCTTATTACACTTGCTAGATTACAGACAGCTGTGAGATGGGGTCTATTTTCCTTTTCATTATAGTTAAAAGACTCCTTAGTGTAGCGCTGTGGTGACAGAATGAGAGGACACGTGAACCAGGCGCCGTGCTGCTCTTTCAACAAATTTTACAGCTTGGGCGGTGTAGCATAGCGGACTTGTGGAAGTGTTTCCCCTCCATCTGTCATGTAGCTGTAGGACTATGATACTCACAGCTATGGAACAGTGGCGTTGAGCTTTCCGCAACCAAGCAATAAGGCCTCTCCGCTCAGCAGCTTCACAGCTCTTCCTTTATGGGGCGACTATACTGTAGCACCAGAGGTTTGGTTATTTTTACTACTTTTCTTATTCAAACAGAACTGATTCTATATGACCCAAGTGAATAGTACTGAGAGGGCTAAATTAATCATCTGTAAAGATTGACTGAAGTGGTCTCTGATGTATTTAACTTATTAAATGAAAGCCAAGCAAACAAATCATTTCTTGACATTTATGGAAATTCTTTGGAATTTCCAAAACACAATTCCACCCCCAACTATTAGGGACAGTGTTTTAATCACGGATCACAAGGTACCCGTTGGCTTCCTTGCAAATAGAGCCTAAGAAGTGTTTGAGCAGCGCTTAATTGCTGTATCAGCTCTCCAGAGAACTTATTCAAATGTATGCACATCTGATGTAATGTCCAGCATTCCTGTTTCATTTGAAGGTTGTGAAGCTTTCCTCACAGTTCCCTTAAATCCAAGCAGAGCCATCCGAGGCAAAAGCAGCTCTGTGCTAAATGAAATGTATTGACCGTGTCACTCCTCCTCAGAATGCAGAGCTCAGTATAGTCATGTTCTGGGTGGATGACTGTGGTTACAGTTATAACAGAGAAAGTATCACAGAGGGACATCTCTCTCCTCCCCTCGATGCTCATGTTCAACATCAACCTGGGAATGGATTGGGTTTGACAACAGACAGACGTCTGGTCTGATGACTTCTGCACATTTCCATTCACAACTGCTGAACAGCATTTGCCATGGTCCAGATCCTCCACTGTACTGTACACTACTTCAATACAATGCCATTTCAAGGCTTTTTCACACCCATGGGCATTTAGTGAGTAACTAAATAAGAGGTAGTCTTTTAATTTGATGTAAACGTCTTGACTGGACCCATATTGACTGGGGGTTAAAGGTCGGGGTCTCATTGGGTGTCCCTGAGGAGGACAAACTGCTTCTAACGCCTTTAACCTTGGTGAGATGAATTTCCCTACTTGTCCCTGAGACAGAGGGGGGTTTCCTCCTCCCGCTCTAGTGTCTTTATGTCCATCCAGGGCCACTGTATTGTGTTTCTGACCAAACCTTTCCCCAACTGTGTATGTAGTATTTCACACACTGCATCAAATTATACTGTGCTTAACGAGACACACATACAAAGAGATATATAACGTGCAAACTAAAAAAGTCAGAGTGATAAATCTCAACAGTGTCATCATTCATAACGTCCCTGCATTCCTGAGAAGGCCCCAGGGACAATGACAGGGCAGTTATGTATAGCATAAACAGAGCAGGCCAAACTCAGAGACAGTTTAAAGTACTACCAGGTTCATCGGTTCTCAACCATGAAAAATATACTTGTTTATTTATTCGGCGCATAGAGAAATAAACTTTTCTGACAAGGCAATGACTCGTAACTGCTAAATGTAAGTGGTGTTTCATTTGGGTAATGGTGCAGGAGGAAGTCTGTTTTTCCATAAGGCATTCACGTAATCCTTTTATATTTCCCTGTGCCTTAAATACAGACTCAGACAGAATCAACGGAGTCACATGCAAACTATGTGATCTTTAAAAAAGACACAGAGCACTTCTGTCATGGCCTTACGTTAACTAGCAGAGTACCCCGTACAGTAGAACCCACAGGAAGGAGTCATACAGCAGTCTGTAGCAGCACTTCTGTCATGGCCTTACGTTAACTAGCAGAGCACCCCGTACAGTAGAACCCACAGGAAGGAGTCATACAGCAGTCTGTAGCAGCACTTCTGTCGTTGCATTACGTTAACTAGCAGAGTACCCCGTACAGTAGAACCCACAGGAAGGAGTCATACAGCAGTCTGTAGCAGCACTTCTGTCATGGCATTACGTTAACTAGCAGAGTACCCCGCACAGTAGAACCCACAGGAAGGAGTCATACAGCAGTCTGTAGCAGCACTTCTGTCATGACATTACGTTAACTAGCAGAGCACCCCGTACAGTAGAACCCACAGGAAGGAGTCATACAGCAGTCTGTAGCAGCACTTCTGTCATGGCCTTACGTTAACTAGCAGAGCACCCCGTACAGTAGAACCCACAGGAAGGAGTCATACAGCAGTCTGTAGCAGCACTTCTGTCATGGCCTTACGTTAACTAGCAGAGCACCCCGTACAGTAGAACCCACAGGAAGGAGTCATACAGCAGTCTGTAGCAGCACTTCTGTCGTTGCATTACGTTAACTAGCAGAGCACCCCGTACAGTAGAACCCACAGGAAGGAGTCATACAGCAGTCTGTAGCAGCACTTCTGTCGTTGCATTACGTTAACTAGCAGAGTACCCCGTACAGTAGAACCCACAGGAAGGAGTCATACAGCAGTCTGTAGCAGCACTTCTGTCGTTGCATTACGTTAACTAGCAGAGTACCCCGTACAGTAGAACCCACAGGAAGGAGTCATACAGCAGTCTGTAGCAGCACTCAGTTCTACTCTGTGTTGTTAAACTACTGCTGTTTGATTCGTAGATTTTTATTCCCATTAACTGTTAAAGAAAATACAGATCACTAAAGGACAAGAACATTACTTATATCTAAACTAATAACACTACGACTAAAGAAAAATATGACTATTTTAAAAATTATAAGAAAGTGAAAATAAATCATATAAAAAAAATCATAATATTAATTCCAAACATTCAAGAACAATGTGTGTGTGTGTTTGTATGTGTGTGTGTGTGTCTTCACAGTCCACGTTATTCCTTGAGGTGTTGTTTTATCCGTTTTCGTAAAATGGATTTTATTGTTTGCCTGAGTTACCTGAGGTGGAAGAGAATTCCATGTAGTTGTTGCTTTATGTAGTACTATGTGTCTCCAAGCCTCTGTTCTGGACTTGGGGGCTCTGAAAAGACCCCAGATTGTGTGTCTTGTTGGGTTTTGAGCTGTATGTTAAGTGGCTGAACAGATAAGACAATACTAATTATAATGGTTGAATGGCCTAAGTAGCAGTTCATTCTTAAAAGAAACACATTTGTTCAAAACTGTTCAACTGTTGTCTTTCACACTTTGTGTTAACTACTCACTACATTTTATGCACAGCAATGCTAACTACCTGTATCTTATCCTTTCAGAATTAGATTCATTCTCTGATCCTTTGGGTGGACATCATGTCAATTCATGCTGCAAGAGCTCTGATAGGTTGGAGGACATCCTCCAGAAGGAGTCATAATTACTGTATAAGTCTATGGAAGGGGGTGAGAACCACGAGCCTCCTAGGTTTTGTATTGAAGTCAATGTACCCAGAGGAGTATGGAAGCTAGCTAGCTGTCTTCCGGCTACACCATGGTGCTACCGCACAGAATGGTGTTAAGGTGTTTTAGTCAATTATTTGGTGATGTGAATATATTTAGCATAGTTTTATCTAAAAAGTAAAACATTTTAATGTTTCACTATTTTAAGTTTGGTCCCCCCTTTCCTCCTCTGAGGCATGTTTGTTCTAAAAAGCATATTCCTGGACTCCTGAGTGGCGCAGCGGTCTAAGGCACTGCATCTCAGTGCTTGAGGCTTCACTACAGGCTCGGGTTTGATCCCAGGCTGTGTCACAACTGGCTTCTGGGTTAAGCGGGTGGGTGTTAAGAAGAGGTTTGGCGGGTCATGTTTCAAGAGACACGTGAATCGACCTTTGCCTCTCCTTAGTCTGTTGGGGAGTTACAGTGATGAGACAAGATCGCAATTGGATATCACGAAAAAGGGGGTAAAATACGAATAATTATATAAAATAAAGAGTATATTCCTATCTATATTCCTATTTTCCAATGCATGATAGAAAGTAAAAAACGTAGCGCCGATATTATAGGTCATATCTTTCGAATGCTAAGGGCTAGAATCAAGCTGTGTTCTCTGAGGAAAAGAGGGAGACTTGGCTACGTTGACTACAGAACATGGCTATGAAATGCAGTATGGAAAGTGGGAGGGTTGAGCGGGATAATAAATTCAAAGACAGACTACTTTTCTATACTGAAAGAAGAGAAGAACATAGCTAGACTTTTGTTTCACTATTAAACTCAATGTCATTGTTTCTAATTTCATGAAGCAGCTTGTGTTTCTTAACCAGCAAGAGGGTAGCTAACTAGAATGCTGGTGGTGACGAGTTAGCTACGGGGAAGCAAGAGAATCGACTGTGCAACATGTATAATCGGAGGCGGAGCTAGAGCCGAGCCTGTCTGCCCACACTCATCACTTGCTCCTCCGCAGCTCACCAGCTGATGTAGGCTGAGTGCCAGGTGTGGCTTGTCCTTCCCACTGCTGAAGAGAACTGCGCTGTGCATCTGTGCTGCTCATACTAATTGTCCTTATCACTGAACATCTCTCAATCTCTCCAAAAACTATTTTCCAGTACAGATTTTCGTCACAGAGATCATTTTGTCTCATTTTAGTCAATTGAAATTAAAAACAATTTCCATTTAGTTATATTTTTTCTGTAAATATTTAGTCAGTCGTCAATTGCCATTGAAAAATTGGTCTTTGATAAATATTTTTGTCACAATTTTTGATAAGGAAATGAACACTGGTGTGTGTGTATGAGTTTGTGCACTGCCTCTTACTTCTGCAGGGTGAGGTTGAGGTTGTCAGTGCAGGCTTTGATCTTGTTCTGGGCCTCCAGGTGGTTCATGCCGTTGGTGGCGATTCCGTCGATAGACAGAACTACATCTCCCACACTCATTTTGGCTTTGGCTGCTTTGCCCCCATCGGTCAGCTGTAAAGACACACAAAACCAAACATACAGGTTGAAATAAAACTAAAATAAACATATACTGTACGCTTGCATTCATTTACTATAACACTATAAAATTACAGTAGTCCGTCACTATCCCAGGACTGGGAAATTCTATGCTATATTGAGCATAGCTTAGTGTATTTAACCTCCATGCCCTGGAGACTCCCAGTGCCTACTGTATCAGACTCTAAAGACTTAAAACAACTTTCTTAAACAAACATTCAGTATAAATGAATTCATTTCAAACTGTGCATTCAACTCTATTTGTTCAGCTCTCTTACCACAGAACATCTGACAAAGGGCTAAGAAGGCCTGATCAACCCTGCAAAGCAAACCCTGTGAATAAAAACTGGTAATGATCGATGTGAAATTATGAAACTACGCAATAAAATATTCATTTATTATTGTATATTGTCCAAGCAGCACTGTCTTCTCTCCCGGTTCCGGTTCCGGTTGGAGCGAGTGGTCGCATCTGCACGTCGCTCCAACGGGTAGTATAACTTTTTCATTATATTTCATTATATCACAACGGTTTGATTTGTCTTATCTTAGCAAATTCTTCTCAGCTAGCTACATAGCCGTCTTTGTATCAAAGATAATTGCGTAATTATCGTATTTCGCCGTCCTAACGTAGTCTTCACTAGCCAGCTAGCTAACGTCCACTGATTAGCTGCACTGGAGAAACTGTTACACTCAACTGAACGACTTGATTTGTTTAGTGTTAGCTAGCTACATAGCTGTCTTTGCTGTCTTCGTATCATCGTATCCAAGATAATTGTGTTGTTTAGGTTTAGAGTGTGTAGTCTTAGAGTGATTATCTTAATTTACCGAGGTTAGCTAGCCAGCTATTTGTCGTCCTTAACGTAGGTGACTCTGCTAGCTAGCCAACAGCTAGCCAACGCTAGCCAACGTCTTCTGTATAGAACTCAACTACCCGGTCGCATTCACAGGTTGTATCACATTTTCACTTCATTTTCATTACAGTACAACGGTTTGATTTGTTTGATCGTAGCTAGCTACTTAGCTAGCTACATAGCCGTCTTTGTATCAAAGATAATTGTGTAGTCTAGAGCGATTTTCTAGGTTCGCTAGCCATCTATTGTCGTTCTTTTAACGCAACGTAACGTAAACAACACTGCTAGCTAGCCTGCTAGCCCCCGAATAGCAACACTGCAGAAACTATTACACTCAACGGAACGACTTGATTAGTGTAGTGTCAACAACGCAGCCACTGCCAGCTAGCCTACTTCAGCAGTACTGTATCATTTTAATCATTTTAGTCAATAAGATTCTTGCTACGTAGCTTAACTTTCTGAACATTCGAGACGTGTAGTCCACTTGTCATTCCAATCTCCTTTGCATTAGCGTAGCCTCTTCTGTAGCCTGTCAACTATGTGTCGGTTTATCCCTGTTCTCTCCTCTCTGCACAGACCATACAAACGCTCCTCACCGCGTGGCCGCGGCCACCCTACTTTGGTGGTCCCAGCGCGCACGACCCACGTGGAGTTCCAGGTCTCCGGTAGCCTCTGGAACTGCCAATCTGCGGTCAACAAGGCAGAGTTCATCTCAGCCTATGCCTCCCTCCAGTCCCTCGACTTCTTGGCCCTGACGGAAACATGGATCACCACAGACAACACTGCTACTCCTACTGCTCTCTCTTCGTCCGCCCACGTGTTCTCGCACACCCCGAGAGCGTCTGGTCAGCGGGGTGGTGGCACCGGGATCCTCATCTCTCCCAAGTGGTCATTCTCTCTTTCTCCCCTTACCCATCTGTCTATCGCCTCCTTTGAATTCCATGCTGTCACAGTTACTAGCCCTTTCAAGCTTAACATCCTTATCATTTATCGCCCTCCAGGTTCCCTCGGAGAGTTCATCAATGAGCTTGATGCCTTGATAAGCTCCTTTCCTGAGGACGGCTCACCTCTCACAGTTCTGGGCGACTTTAACCTCCCCACGTCTACCTTTGACTCTTTCCTCTCTGCCTCCTTCTTTCCACTCCTCTCCTCTTTTGACCTCACCCTCTCACCTTCCCCCCTACTCACAAGGCAGGCAATACGCTCGACCTCATCTTTACTAGATGCTGTTCTTCCACTAACCTCATTGCAACTCCCCTCCAAGTCTCCGACCACTGCCTTGTATCCTTTTCCCTCTCGCTCTCATCCAACACCTCCCACACTGCCCCTACTCGGATGGTATCGCGCCGTCCCAACCTTCGCTCTCTCTCCCCCGCTACTCTCTCCTCTTCCATCCTATCATCTCTTCCCTCCGCTCAAACCTTCTCCCACCTATCTCCTGATTCTGCCTCCTCAACCCTCCTCTCCTCCCTCTCTGCATCCCTTGACTCTCTATGTCCCCTATCCTCCAGGCCGGCTCGGTCCTCCCCTCCCGCTCCGTGGCTCGATGACTCATTGCGAGCTCACAGAACAGGGCTCCGGGCAGCCGAGCGGAAATGGAGGAAAACTCGCCTCCCTGCGGACCTGGCATCCTTTCACTCCCTCCTCTCTACATTTTCCTCCTCTGTCTCTGCTGCTAAAGCCACTTTCTACCACGCTAAATTCCAAGCTGCTGCCTCTAACCCTAGGAAGCTCTTTGCCACCTTCTCCTCTCTCCTGAATCCTCCGCCCCCTCCCCCCTCCTCCCTCTCTGCAGATGACTTCGTCAACCATTTTGAAAAGAAGGTCGACGACATCCGATCCTCGTTTGCTAAGTCAAACGACACTGCTGGTTCTGCTCACACTGCCCTACCCTGTGCTCTGACCTCTTTCTCCCCTCTCTCTCAGATGAAATCTCGCGTCTTGTGACGGCCGGCCGCCCAACAACCTGCCCGCTTGACCCTATCCCCTCCTCTCTTCTCCAGACCATTTCCGGAGACCTTCTCCCTTACCTCACCTCGCTCATCAACTCATCCCTGACCGTTGGCTACGTCCCTTCCGTCTTCAAGAGAGCGAGAGTTGCACCCCTTCTGAAAAAACCTACACTCGATCCCTCCGATGTCAACAATTACAGACCAGTATCCCTTCTTTCTTTTCTCTCCAAAACTCTTGAACGTGCTGTCCTTGGCCAGCTCTCCCGCTATCTCTCTCTGAATGACCTTCTTGATCCAAATCAGTCAGGTTTCAAGACTAGTCATTCAACTGAGACTGCTCTCCTCTGTATCACGGAGGCGCTCCGCACTGCTAAAGCTAACTCTCTCTCCTCTGCTCTCATCCTTCTAGATCTATCGGCTGCCTTCGATACTGTGAACCATCAGATCCTCCTCTCCACCCTCTCCGAGTTGGGCATCTCCGGCGCGGCCCACGCTTGGATTGCGTCCTACCTGACAGGTCGCTCCTACCAGGTGGCGTGGCGAGAATCTGTCTCCTCACCACGCGCTCTCACCACTGGTGTCCCCCAGGGCTCTGTTCTTGGCCCTCTCCTATTCTCGCTATACACCAAGTCACTTGGCTCTGTCATAACCTCACATGGTCTCTCTTATCATTGCTATGCAGACGACACACAATTAATCTTCTCCTTTCCCCCTTCTGATGACCAGGTGGCGAATCGCATCTCTGCATGTCTGGCAGACATATCAGTGTGGATGACGGATCACCACCTCAAGCTGAACCTCGGCAAGACGGAGCTGCTCTTCCTCCCGGGGAAGGACTGCCCGTTCCATGATCTCGCCATCACGGTTGACAACTCCATTGTGTCCTCCTCCCAGAGCGCCAAGAACCTTGGCGTGATCCTGGACAACACCCTGTCGTTCTCAACTAACATCAAGGCGGTGGCCCGTTCCTGTAGGTTCATGCTCTACAACATCCGCAGAGTACGACCCTGCCTCACACAGGAAGCGGCGCAGGTCCTAATCCAGGCACTTGTCATCTCCCGTCTGGATTACTGCAACTCGCTGTTGGCTGGGCTCCCTGCCTGTGCCATTAAACCCCTTCAACTCATCCAGAACGCCGCAGCCCGTCTGGTGTTCAACCTTCCCAAGTTCTCTCACGTCACCCCGCTCCTCCGTTCTCTCCACTGGCTTCCAGTTGAAGCTCGCATCCGCTACAAGACCATGGTGCTTGCCTACGGAGCTGTGAGGGGAACGGCACCTCAGTACCTCCAGGCTCTGATCAGGCCCTACACCCAAACAAGGGCACTGCGTTCATCCACCTCTGGCCTGCTCGCCTCCCTACCACTGAGGAAGTACAGCTCCCGCTCAGCCCAGTCAAAACTGTTCGCTGCCCTGGCCCCCCAATGGTGGAACAAACTCCCTCACGACGCCAGGACAGCGGAGTCAATCACCACCTTCCGGAGACACCTGAAACCCCACCTCTTTAAGGAATACCTAGGATAGGTTAAGTAATCCCTCTCACCCCACCCCCCCTAAGTTTTAGATGCACTATTGTTAAGTGACTGTCCCACTGGATGTCATAAGGTGAATGCACCAATTTGTAAGTCGCTCTGGATAAGAGCGTCTGCTAAATGACTTAAATGTAAATGTAATGTAACCTTGGTTATGTACCACAGGCCTTTTCTCTCTCTTTATGATGCTGTCCACTTATCAGCTGGGCCCAAAATAGACCAAGCAAACTCTCCTGAGACACACAGTCAGACAGACAGACAGGTCCTTTACACATGATGTGTGTACAGTCAGAGAGACAGACATGCCCTCTACATATGCTGTGTGTGCAGTCGGTCAGACAGACAGACAGGCCCTTTACACACGCTGTGTGTACAGTCAGAGAGACAGAAAGACAGGCCCTCTACACATGCTGTGAATACAGACAGACAGGCCCTCTACACATGCTGTGAATACAGACAGACAGGCCCTCTACACACGCTGTGTGTACAGTCAGTCAGACATACAGACAGGCCCTTTACACATGCTGTGTGTACAGTCAGAGAGACAGAAAGACAGGCCCTCTACAGATGCTGTGAATACAAACAGACAGGCCCTCTTCACATGCTGTGTGTACAGTCAGTCAGACATACACAGGCCCTCTACACATGCTGTGAATACAGACAGGCCCTCTACACATGCTGTGAATACAGACAGACAGGCCCTCTACACATGCTGTGAATACAGACAGACAGGCCCTCTACACATGCTGTGAATATAGACAGACAGGCCCTCTACACATGCTGTGAATACAGACAGACAGGCCCTCTACACATGCTGTGAATACAGACAGACAGGCCCACTACACATGCTGTGTGTGCAGTCAGACAGACAGACAGACGGACAGACAGACAGACAGACAGACAGACAGACAGACAGACAGACAGACAGACAGACAGACAGACAGACAGACAGACAGACAGACAGACAGACAGACAGACAGACAGACTCTGGAGGTGGATGTGACAGACAGACAGACAGACAGACAGACAGACAGACAGACAGACAGACAGACAGACAGACAGACAGACAGACAGACAGACAGACAGACAGACAGACAGACAGACAGACAGACAGACAGACAGACAGACAGACAGACAGACAGACAGACAGGCCCTCTACACATGCTGTGAATACGGACAGACAGGCCCACTACACATGCTGTGTGTGCAGTCAGACAGAGTGACAGACAGGGCCTCTTTGATCTGATAAGGAGGGAAGCATGTCATATATCTGTCCGGACAGCTAATGATTTGACTATCTAGATCCTAGGTGGCATGTATGTCTCTGACTTCTAAATCAAACAGTGGATTGAAGTAGAACACATTCCAACACTTTTCCACTAGGGACTAATGCACTCTATGTTCTTCTAACCCCCTTGGCTTTGATTTAGAAAGAAAGGTATCCCCAAGGCAAAGACAGGCCGAGGGCCATATGTTACCCATAACCTTTGATTAGAGGTGCTTATGATGAAGATTTTCCCATGACGTTACCATCTCCTGACAAAGCTCCAGTTTACTGTAATGGCCTAAAACATTGGTGTAACGGCCCAAAGCAGGGGTGTAACGGCCTAAAGCATGGGTGTAACAGCCTAAAGCAGGGGTGTAACGGCCCAAAGCAGAGGTGAAACGGCCCAAAGCAGGGGTGTAACGGCCCAAACCAGGGGTGTAACGGCCCAAACCAGGGGTGTAACGGCTCAAACCAGGGGTAAAACGGCCCAAACCAGGGGTGTAACGGCCCAAACCAGGGGTGTAACGGCCCAAACCAGGGGTGTAACGGCCTAAAGCAGGGGTGTAACGGCCTAAAGCAGGGGTGTAACGGCCTAAAGCATGGGTGTAACGGCCCAAAGCATGGGTGTAACGGCCTAAATCTGGGGTGTAACGGCCTAAAGCAGGGGTGTAACGGCCTAAATCAGGGGTGTAACGGCCTAAAGCAGGGGTGTAACGGCCTAAAGCATGGGTGTAACGGCCTAAAGCAGGGGTGTAACGGCCCATAGCAGGGGTGTAACGGCCCAAAGCAGGGGTGTAACGGCCCAAAGCAGGGGTGTAACGGCCCAAAGCAGGGGTGTAACGGCCTAAAGCAGGGGTGTAACGGCCCAAAGCATGGGTGTAACGGACCAAAGCATGGGTGTAACGGCCTAAAGCAGGGGTGTAACGGCCCAAAGCATGGGTGTTACGGCCCAAAGCAGGGGTGTAACGGCCCAAAGCAGGGGTGAAACGGCCTAAAGCATGGGTGTAACGGCCTAAAGCATGGGTGTAACGGCCTAAAGCAGGGGTGTAACGGCCTAAAGCAGGGGTGTAACGGCCTAAAGCAGGGGTGTAACGGCCTAAAGCAGGAGTGTAACGGCCTAAAGCAGGGGTGTAACGGCCTAAAGCAGGGGTGTAACGGCCTAAAGCAGGAGTGTAACGGCCCAACGCAGGGGTGTAACGGCCCAAAGCAGGGGTGTAACGGCCCAAAGCAGGGGTGTAACGGCCTAAAGCAGGGGTGTAACGGCCTAAAGCATGGGTGTAACTGCCTAAAGCAGGGGTGTAACGGTCTAAAGCAGGGCTGTAACGGCCCAAAGCAGGGGTGTAACGGCCCAAAGCAGGGGTGTAACGGCCCAAAGCAGGGGTGTAACGGCCTAAAGCAGGTGTGTAATGGCCTAAAGCAGTGGTGTAACGGCCCAACGCAGGGGTGTAACGGCCTAAAGCAGAGGACCGCACATAAACTCAGCAAAAAAAGAAATGGCCCTTTTTCAGGACCCTGTCTTTCAAAGATAATTCATAAAAATCCAAATAACTTCACAGATTTTCATTGTAAAGGGTGTAAACACTGTTTCCCATGCTTGTTCAATGAATCATAAACAATTAATGAACATGCACCTGTGGTAGGCAATTAAGTTCACAGTTATGAAAGCTTAGGACACTAGAGGCCTTTCTACTGATTCTGAAAAACACCAAAATAAAAATGCCCAGGGTCCCTGTTAATCTGTGTGAACGTGCCTTAGGCATGCTGCAAGGAGGCATGAGGACTGCAGATGTGGCCAGGGCAATAAATTGCAATGTCCGTACTGTGAAACGCCTAAGACAGCACTACAGCTGATCATCCTCGCAGTGGCAGACCACATGTAACAACACCTGCACAGGATAGGTACATCCGAACATCACACCTGTGGGAAAGGTACAGGATGGCAAAAACAACTGTCCGGGAACGCACAATTTCTCCATCAGTAACTCAGATAGGCTGAAAGAGGCTGGACTTGAGGGCTTGTAGCCCTTTTGTAAGGCAGGTCCTCACCAGACATCACCGGCAACAACATCTCCTATGGGCACAAACCCACCGTCGCTGGACCAGACAGGACTGGCAAAAAGTGCTCTTCACTGACGAGTCGCGGTTTTGTCTCACCAGGGGTGATGGTCGGATTCGCGTTTATTGTCGAAGGTATGAGCGTTACACCGAGGCCTGCACTCTGGAGCAGGATTGATTTGGAGGTGGAGGGTCGGTTATCATCGGACTGAGCTTGTTGTCATTGCAGGAAATCTCAACGCTGTGCGTTACAGGGAAGACATCCTCCTCCCTCATGTGGTACCCTTCCTGCAGGCTCATCCTGACATGACCCTCCAGCATGACAATGCCACCAGCCATATTGCTCGCTCTGTGCGTGATTTCCTGCAGGACAGGAATGTTTAGGACCTGTTGGATTGGAGGGTGAGAGCTAGGGCCATTCTCCCCAGAAATGTCTGGGAACTTGCAGGTACCTTGGTGGAAGAGTGGGGTAACATCTCACAGCAAGAACTGGCAAATCTTTTGCAGTCCATGAGAAGGAGATGCACTGCAGTACTTAATGCAGCTGGTGGCCACACCAGATACTGACTGTTATTTTTTATTTTGACCCCCCTTTGTTCTTGGCCGTAGTTTGCCCAACCCTGGCCTTAAGGCTAGCCATATGACTGTATTATCTAATGTATTCTATCTATGGTCAAGGTCAGACTGAGGTAGACAGTAATCTACTAGATCCCTTGATCCTCTGTGTCTGCTATGTACTGAGAAAAAATTGTATTAAATCCTACTGTTTGCTTGATCAGATCACCAGTGATAAGTTGTGATGTAGGGCCTGAGAAACGATGAGGAGGGATGTTGCTCTTGGAGGAAGGATGTGATTTTATCTGAGCTCCAGTAATGACTTTAGCTGACTGCCTGGTCTGTTGTGTTGTGAAGGAGAGGAGAGGAATTGCTGGGGGACATAGAAACGGGTACAGTAGATCATAGTTTCAGTCTGTGTTGTTATCTATGAAAGTACAAAGCGATAAGCAGTAATCGGCTGAAGTCACCTTAGATCTATGTTCATTATGATGAGGGCCTGCGGGGAAGGTTTCAGAAGTGCAGACTATTTAGAACAGGAACAGAGATTTTAAATACATTTTGTGTTTAAAATAAAATCTCAGTCATGATATACAGTAGCTTAAGAGTTTTAGGACTTACAGTAAATTGTAAACTATAAAAACTATTAAACTACTAAATAATGTACATTCCTGACAAATGCAACACCTTTTCCCTTCCCTTTACTATCCATTAGACCCTAATACACAGCAAACTCACAAGAGTAAACTACCACCCGTTTGTCTGACCCAGCCGACCGGTCAGCCTGAAGCTGTATGCTGGCGCTAACACAGTAACACAGGATATGTCCTGACCGGAAGCAGCCTGACGAAACCACGACAACGGCGATGACTATCTCCCAGGTGTGACACGAGCCTGCCTGGCGTTCAGCTCGTCAATCACTCAACACTCCCCCTGTACACTCAACACTTCCCGTGTACACTCAACACTTCCCCTGTACACTCAACACCTGTGGAGACATTACACTGGACCAAACAGAGCTCAGAACCACCTGCTCAGAACCACCTGCATCCATAAAATAACATGGGTAGCTTTATTATGCAAGGAACCTCACCTCTCACAGTTATGTTATATGGGTCTAAATTCCTGTGGTTTAGAAGGCACACCAATGCTAGACATACATTGAGTGCACAAAACATAAGGAACACCTTCCTAATATTAAGTTGCACCCCCTTTTGCTCTGAGAACAGGGCATGGACTCTATGAGGTGTCGAAAGCGTTCCACAGGGATGCTGGCCCAAGTTGACTCTAATGCTTCCCACAGTTGTGTCAAGTTGGGTGGATGTCCTTTGGGTGGTGGACCATTCTTGATACACACTGGAAACTGTTTAGCGTAAAAAACAGCAGAGTTGCAATTCTTGACACAAACCGGTGTGCCTGGAACCTACTGTCTCCTCACCTTCATCTACACTGATTGTAGTGGATTTAACAGGTGACCAGGTCAATAAATCGTTCTACATGGAATGACCTTGTCAGTCTATGTCATGGAAAGAGCATAATGATTTGTACACTCAGTGTATTAAACTTCTTACGGCTAGGGGGCACTATTTTCACGTTCAGATGAAAAGTGTGCCCAAAGTAAACTGCATGCTAACCAGGCCCAGAAGCTAGGATATGCATGTAATTTGTATATTTGGATAGGAAACACTTTAAAGTTTCGAAAACTGTTATAATGATGTCTGTGAGTATAACATAACTTATTTGCCAGGCGAAACCCCGGTCACTCTCTTTTCAATGGGTTTTCTATATGGATCTAGGAACTTGCTTGCAGTTCCTAGATGTCAACAGTCTTTAGAAATTGGTTGATGTTTTTCCTTTGAGAAATGAAGAAGTAGGGCTGTTCAGAACGAGGGTCGAGTATATTGTACTGTTGTGGTTGGGATGCGCGACCTGAAAGCTCACTCCACTTTGTTTTCGTCCGGTATTGAACACAGTTTATCCCGTCTTAAATTTGATCGATTATTTATGTTTAAAAATACCTAAAGTTGGATTAGGAAAGTTG